>NC_060187.1:68837276-69117276 GCF_021184085.1 Oncorhynchus gorbuscha | reverse complement strand
GTACGAGATTAGTTGTTTTTTGGGGTTGGTTAATCCGTTTAGGGACTCAGATACTCCCAGGATTATCAGAAGCGGGTCTGGATCTATTGAAGTCTCCAAAACTTCAGAGAGGATCCCAAAGATTCCACACATTTGCCCCACCCACCTACACTTAAGTCTGCTATGAGAGTTATTCTTCAGATGGGTTTCTTGCAAAAATATAATATCAGACGAGAGTGCTTTCAAGTGGGCTAGGACCTTGCCCCTCTTAATTGGTTCGTTTAAACCCTTGACATTCCAGGAAGTGAATGTAAGCCCCGTCCTCCTCTCGTTTGTAGTTCCTATGGTGGCCTGCATACCATGTAACTTGATAAAAAGTTAAGAAAGCGCACCAAACCCTCACGATCAGCATATGTAGCACCTACACCCGAGCAGTATCCAACCCACCCCTCCCACCCTGCAAGCACCTTTACTTCCCACCCTGTTCCCCTAATTTCCCCAACACTTACCCCCCCCCCCCATCAACCCATATTTAACAGGCATGCACAAACAGGAGAAAAAAAAGGAAAAATAAAAATAATAAACTCATTGTCTGGCCGATGCCAAAAAAGCAAACGAACAAGAGGTAAAACAAAAATAAAATCCCAACTATACGTTCACCTCTCACTATCCTAGAACTTCTACTAACATACAGTGCCTTGCGAAAGTATTCGGCCCCCTTGAACTTTGCGACCTTTTGCCACATTTCAGGCTTCAAACATAAAGATATAAAACTGTATTTTTTTCTGAAGAATCAACAACAAGTGGGACACAATCATGAAGTGGAACGACATTTATTGGATATTTCAAACTTTTTTCACAAATCAAAAACTGAAAAATTGGGCGTGCAAAATTATTCAGTCCCCTTAAGTTAATACTTTGTAGCGCCACCTTTGCTGCGATTACAGCTGTAAGTCGCTTGGGGTATGTCTATCAGTTTTGCACATCGAGAGACTGAAATTTTTTCCCATTCCTCCTTGCAAAACAGCTCGAGCTCAGTGACGTTGGATGGAGAGCATTTGTAAACAGCAGTTTTCAGTTCTTTCCACAGATTCTCGATTGGATTCAGGTCTGGACTTTGACTTGGCCATTCTAACACCTGGATATGTTTATTTTTGAACCATTCCATTGTAGATTTTGCTTTATGTTTTGGATCATTGTCTTGTTGGAAGACAAATCTCCGTCCCAGTCTCAGGTCTTTTGCAGACTCCATCAGGTTTTCTTCCAGAATGGTCCTGTATTTGGCTCCATCCATCTTCCCATCAATTTTAACTATCTTCCCTGTCCCTGCTGAAGAAAAGCAGGCCCAAACCATGATGCTGCCACCACCATGTTTGACAGTGGGGATGGTGTGTTCAGGGTGATGAGCTGTGTTGCTTTCACGCCAAACATAACGTTTTGCATTGTTGCCAAAAAGTTCAATTTTGGTTTCATCTGACCAGAGCACCTTCTTCCACATGTTTGGTGTGTCTCCCAGGTGGCTTGTGGCAAACTTTAAACAACTTTTTATGGATATCTTTAAGAAATGGCTTTCTTCTTGCCACTCTTCCATAAAGGCCAGATTTGTGCAATATACAACTGATTGTTGTCCTATGGACAGAGTCTCCCACCTCAGCTGTAGATCTCTGCAGTTCATCCAGAGTGATCATGGGCCTCTTGGCTGCATCTCTGATCAGTCTTCTCCTTGTATGAGCTGAAAGTTTAGAGGTGCGGCCAGGTCTTGGTAGATTTGCAGTGGTCTAATACTCCTTCCATTTCAATATTATCGCTTGCACAGTGCTCCTTGGGATGTTTAAAGCTTGGGAAATATTTTTGTATCCAAATCCGGCTTTAAACTTCCTCACAACAGTATGTCAGACCTGCCTGGTGTGTTCCTTGTTCTTCATGATGCTCTCTGTGCTTTTAACGGACCTGAGACTATCACAGTGCAGGTGCATTTATACGGAGACTTGATTACACACAGGTGGATTGTATTTATCATCATTAGTCATTTAGGTCAACATTGGATCATTCAGAGATCCTCACTGAACTTCTGGAGATTGTTTGCTGCACTGAAAGTAAAGGGGCTGAATAATTTTGCACGGCCAATTTTTCAGTTTTTGATTTGTGAAAAAAAGTTTGAAATATCCAATAAATGTCGTACCACTTCATGATTGTGTCCCACTTGTTGTTGATTCTTCACAAAAAAATACTGTTTTATATCTTTATGTTTGACGCCTGAAATGTGGCAAAAGGTCGCAAAGTTCAAGGGGGCCGAATACTTTCGCAAGGCACAGTATGAACTGAGGAGGCTCCCGCGAATAAAGTGTTCAGTTGGCATCTAATAAACCTAAACAAAATAAGTTGCAACTGAAACATATTGCGCATTTAAGCGTCATCCTGGGTCAATCCCAGAGATAAGCAAGATATAGCCTCAAGATTATATTGCTAAGCACTGCCGGTCAAAAAATAAACCATCCGCAACCAACATAGTCAGCCGTACCTTTACATACTGTGGGTCAGGAGATCGGAACAAGGATTTGCTAAATTAAACGTTCCCCCCCATTTAAAAAATAAAATATATACACATATATATATATACATACATACATACACATACACATACACACACACACATACATACACACACACACACACACACAAAAAAATTGTATATAAAAATATATATTTAAAGAATATGTATATACATCCATATGCACATATACACCTACAAACATTCATACCCCAGTATAACAATCTACACTGATTTAAAATATACACATACATAATACTAAAATGCTAAGAGAAAATAGTAATAAAGTACACATAGTAATTATATGTACGCACACCTACACAGACACAAGCACTACAGAGGGCTGGTGGGACTCTAGTCGGGAGGGCGGCCCACGGCCAGACAAAGGCAGAACGGCACAAAACATCAACTTGCTAACCAGATGTCTGCGTCTGCCCCCTCCCAACCATCACCCCCAGTCCCCTGCAAGCAAAAAAAATAATGGTATGGTAGTAAGAGTAATGTAAGGATTGTAAAATAAATAACGAAACAAAACAAAAGTGGGGGAATATAAGTATATCTGTCCGAAGGTGTCAGTGATCAAACCTGTAAGTAAAAAATATGCAACGCTGAGCACAGCCGGGATGAAAGTGAATTTAACGTTAAATGAGAGCTCTGACCGCCATCCATTGGTCTGCTCAGCGTCTTACATGTTCGGTAGCCCTTGTTGAGCCCGTTTAATATGGTTTCACCATGAGCAGGCCCTAACACGCAATAACAAGGCACTCTAACATGTACGGGGGATTGGTGTATATCCCCGGATAAACTTCTCTGCGTCCAAAACCGAGGAGAGCCAAATCTTCTCACCGGAAGGCGGGGTAATTCTTATTCTTGCAGGGAAGAGTAAGGCTGGGCGAAGCGAGTTTGTAGAGTTTGGTCATGACATCTCTGTAGTCGGCGCGATGCTTTGCCACATCGGGCGCATAATCCTCATAGACACGGAATGGATGCCCTTTATGTGACAGGTTGCCCCTCATTCGAGCTTCACGCAGGATAAGATCCTTGGTCTTGAAACTGTGACAACAGATGATTACTGGGCGAGGACGTTGGCCCGGTCCAGGCACTGGGACAAGGGAGCGATGTGCACGGTCCAGGTGGGGATCCGAATCCAAAACATCCCATCCCGTTATTACGTCTGGATCGGCCCTCCAGGTCCACCACTTTCACAGAAAGCCTCTGCACAGTATCCTGCAATGACATGCATAGCTTCTCTAACTCGTCGATCCTACCAGTGTTGAATTCAGAAGCTTTCTAAAGGTCCACAATGCTCTGGCCCTGCGAAGCGACCGTTCGAATGATGCTCTCGATTTTGGTGTCCAGCTCAGCAATAGTGGCCTTAAGATCCTCAGCTATAGCAACACGTAGCTCCCCCAAAGCCCGGGTAAGTTCTGTAAGTGTCACGTTGTTGCAGGTGCCTCCCGCCATGTCTGTCTCGTTGTTTAGTGGAGAGTAGGCCTCCGCTGTGGATTTATTGTCTTTTGGTCGCTTATTACTCTGCATTTTCATATAAAAAGTTACAGTCTTGTGTTAGAAAGAAACGTTTGTTGTAAAAAGTGCCATAAAGTAAGTAAAATTAGATTATTTTGCAAAAAAAGTTGCTGGAGCCTCTCACGCACAGCCGTTCACTCCAACATGCTAGCTCCGCCCTCTGAATGAGATTATATGAACAGGTGGGACCAGCACTCCTTCTCTGAGACTCTAGGAATATGGGCCTTGAGGAACAGTGAGAGCAGCTTGATCTTGTATCAAGTGGTCATGATTTAGTTGGTCCTTTAATATACAATACAGTATGCTGTCCTCCAGACTTTACTGTCTCTTCACTGAGGTGTCTAGGTGGATATGGGTTAGTTAGACTACTATCGTATCCTCATATCCTTCTTATATGCTTAAAGGGATGCTTCGGGATTTTGTCATAATGGTATCCACGGGTTCATCTGACATCTGGGGAAGTAGACAGAGGGCCTCATTGCCAAAATCCCGAAGCATCCCTTTAAATAGTATCAAATGTAAATCTGTAAAATGTGATGATGATGATGACGATTATGATGATGATGACGATTATGATGATGATGATGATGATGATGATGATGATGATAGGCTACTGAAGGAACACATATAGGCAGCTGTCTGTGTAAACCACACCTCCGTGGCTGAGTGAGTGTGCTGTGATGTTGGGTATATGTGAGGGGGCAGAGAGCTAGCGAGGCCACACTGTGAATTATTTCGGAGGGAGAGATAAGAAAAAAAGAACACGAGGGGGAAAATGCATGTTGTATCTATAGGCTTGTTTCTGGGCTACAAAATGCCTGCTGCGCTTTCTCTTTCCCTAGACTCCATCCCATTCTCTGCTGTACATCACACACACATTTTATTACATTTACCGTCATTTCTCCATACTGCATAAGTGTGTAGTGGTTGGGCAGTATTTGTGCTGAATTTCCAAGATTATTTAGCAAAAATAGTATGTATGATATGTACATTACATTAATTAACTTCAGTATTTAGCAAGAATCACAGTTACTGTAGGATAATACAAAACTGCTGACATGGCCATGGGAAAAAAATCCAGTATTGGTGTGGGTTGGGAATGGAGGTAATTACCAAAGCATAGCGTATGAAAAAGAGGGTCGCAAATGACTCAAATGATTCGAGGCTGGAGCAATATTACGACATACCGTAATGTTATCCGCGCAAGCGGGCACAGCAGTTTATGACGGCAGCACACACATGCGGCAGCAGCGGTACATCGAGACAGAAACACACACATCTCAGCATTATCACATTTTAGCCGTATTGTTTCCCGTCCGTTCCATCCAACAACCCCCCCCCCTTTCTCTCTTTCTTTCTCTCTTTCTTTCTCTCTTTCTCTCTCTCTCTCTCTCTCTCTCTCTCTCTCTCTCTCTCTCTCTCTCTCTCTCTCTCTCTCTCTCTCTCTCTCTCTCTCTCTCTCTCTCTCTCTCTCTCTCTCTCTCTCTCTCTCTCTCTCTCTCTCTCTCTCTCTCTCTCTCTCTCTCTCTCTCTGCGAGGAGGAATATCAACTGCAACTCCCCGGAAGGAAGGCGACGTCTTCGCATAGCCTGCTGCGGATGGATCAATAAGCGAAGCCCCCTCTCTTCGAATGCTCCTTTAACATACCAACGGGGGAAGCCCATCATAAATCACACATTCTTACAAAGGAATCACTCACCCGATGTTGCTCAACGCCTGCTCGAATAGCTCCGTCTGCAGAATGTTCTGAGGCGGCGTAAAAGCCTCATTAAAATGGGATAGAACGGAGCTACAGAATTGACGCAATGTATCGAACTGCATTTTCCTCCTTTTTCCTTCGTGTCTTTTATCCTCAGTATGGCCCTTTTCCTCAAACACAATACATCCACCTGCGCTGCCTCGCTCTCCGTCCGGACCCGCGTCTGTTTATCTCCAGGGACGCATTAAACGCGAAGACGCCAATCAAGTTCCATATTTCTCCTGATCTTGGTAGAAAGAGTCCTTAAATGAAAAGCAGTCGAGGCTGGAATGTACAGTCATAATGCTCCGAACTTAACCGGACAAAATCTAGCGGGCTGTAGCAGGATCTATTTGCAGTGGAGGTGAGGGGGGGAAGCAGCAGCGAGGCATCTTCCAGCAAAGCTTCACTTACCGGTGCATCAGGGGCAGCTCATACTCAACTCATATTTCTCTCTGCCTATTAGAGCACGCATACAAACACACATACATACACACACACACAACACGCAAGCATTCGTTCACGCACACGCTTGCCGTATCCTTCTCTTTCTCATACTCTGGACCGCGCACGCAGATACAATACATGGGCGCGCAGAGATGCTGTCGTCAGTGCTTTTGCCAGATATGAATGCCAACCATCAGCTCTCATAAGTAATAAGGGAGGAGGACAAGGCATTCTACTTCCTCTGGGAGAGGAGAGAGGGGGAGAGAGTCTGAGAAAGGGGAGAGAAATAAAAGGTGGATGAAGGGAATGCAATCAAATGGGCCTGACAGAGTTTACTAACAAATCAGACTGGATGATCCTCAGTGGGAGGACAGGGGGGTTGTGGGAGGACAGGGGGGTTGTGGGAGGACAGGGGGGTTGTCTACTAACTCCAGCAGCTCATATGGGAGTTGCAGACATTAAGCAAAGAGCCATTTAACACAGAAGAAATGGCAGGTGTGAGTGAAGGCCAACATGGATGGATGCACAGCGTCTGTATAAGAAAGTTATATTCAATTTTATAAACTTGGTGGTTCGAGCCTTGAATTCTGATTGGCTGACAGCCATAGTATAGCAGACCGTGTACCACGGGTATGACAAAACATTTATTTGTACTGCTCTACTTACATTGGTAACCAGTTTATAATAGCAATAAGGCACCTCTGGGGTTTGTGATATATGGCCAATATACCACGGCTAGGGCTGTGTCCAGGCACTCCATGTTGTGTCGTGCTTATACCACACCCCCTGGCCATATACCACACCCTGTGCCTTATTGCCTAAAGATGCCTAGATGTGATTTGCACTTCTCTCTGATCAATGGTTTATATAACGATCAGAATAAACAGGAAGCATACGGTTATTCTGTCATTTACACAGAGGTTCATTTGATGAATAAAAGGTGGATTTAATATCATATTAGATCACTTAAACCATAACCCCCAAAACATCCAGATTTATTGGTGACATTGGTAAACAGGACTGAGGACTCACTACGCCCTCCATGCTGCTGTACACCGTAATGCATCTCTGCAGGTGCCTCCACTAGCTTGGGTAGGAAACACCCATCTCACTTCATGACACCAATGTAACAAGTAACGGGCTGGATTTAAGCTCATGTTGGCTTGCTGTGTTTCTTTTGTCCTGCTAAGTAATACAATACTAATGCGCTGAACTTGGTTGGGGCTGGGGGCTGGGCTGGCGTATAAGGTTGGGGCTGGGGCTCAGCTGGGGCTAGGGTTGAGGCTGAGCCAGGGTTTGGGCTGGGTGGATAAACATGGGAAACCTTGAGAAACACAAGTAGATAATTATATTCTAATCCCAGCCTAATTATTGCTGTTTCATCAGTGTCTCCACACCCAGACTACCTCGTCGTCCTGGATGTTGGGTATCTGTGTGTTCATTTCAATGACACCTCCGAGACCAAGATAAATGTGACCCTTTCTGAAGTTATTTCACCTTATAAACAGGCTGTCAGCTGGAAACCTCTTTCTCTTTCAGTGGAATAGATTCTGAGTTCATTTGGACATTCTTTAGATTAATGAAAGTGGTTTTTGGTGATTATGCAGTGGGAGTTCTATTTTATACATCATCACCATTGTCCCCTGAGTTCTCAGACTGGCCGTTTCCGGTTCTGTGTCGCCACTGAACTCAGTGCTGCCAAAGCCAGAATCATTCACTGCTACCATTCCCCCTCTCTGCCATAAAGTCAATTAATATAGAGAGAGAGAGCCACCGGACAACACAGTGAGCTCTGAGCTCACATCCCACAGCCTGATCTAACTAGTAATCAAATACAACAACCTCAGAATTAACTAGCTGTCTTTGTTGGCTGTGAGATGCTGGGTGTGTGTGTGTGTGTGTGTGTGTGTGTGTGTGTGTGTGTGTGTGTGTGTGTGTGTGTGTGTGTGTGTGTGTGTGTGTGTGTGTGTGTGTGTGTGTGTGTGTGTGTGTGTGTGTGTGTGTGTGTGTGTGTGTGTGTGTGTGTGTGTGTGTGTGTGTGCGTGTGTGCATTTAGCTGAATTCTGTTAAATAGTGAGAATGCTCATTGTTAAAATGCAGATTGCATCATAGCAGCTAGTTAGTTACTACACATTGCTCCTTTAAAACCTTATAAGGTAAAGCAGTTTCAATCAATTCTACTCTGCTAGACAGGTCCCAGAGTCCTACTCCACTATCTGTTTGAATATGTCCTAAATGGCACCCTATTCCCGTTATGCTGCACTATTTTTGACCAGAAGTGCACTACTTTTCACCAGAAGCAGAAACCCATCACATTTCTAAATATTTGTGACCAACAGTCAACTGCCAAGTGGGCAGAATATTGTCCATATTGTTCTCTGTCAATATTGTCAATATTAATCTTTCCATTACTGTGTGTCTGGGAGTAAAAAGAGCCCAACACAAGGTCGTAATGGAAGGGAGAGGACACAGGCTTAATGAGTTGTGTCTCTAACCCCAGAGTGGCTACAGTACGGGAAAGGCTTGTTTGTCCCAGTGCTAGACTAGGGGGGACGAGGCCCATCAGGTACACCTTTACAAGGTCGACAGAGGAACAGGCGCGGAGGAGGAATGGGGTCGAGTGAAACACATCTCCTGTGTGTGGGTGTGTGTGTGTGTGTGTGCATCTACAGTATGTGGTGTGTGGAAAGCCTCTCTGTGGAGTGAATCACCCACTGGGCCCACAGTGCACCGGATAACACAACATACGACCCATGATCCCTCTCTTCCCACCAGGAAGTCTGTTCCAGTGGGCAGAGAGGAACAGAGAGAGGAAGGAGCATAGAGGAACAGAGATGAGCAGAGAGGAACAGGGAGAGGAAAGAGCATAGAGGAACAGAGATGAGCAGAGAGGAATGAGCATAGAGGAACAGAGATGAGCAGAGAGGAATGAGCATAGAGGAACAGAGATGAGCAGAGAGGTACAGGGAGAGGAAGGAGCATAGAGGAACAGAGATGAGCAGAGAGGCATGAGCATAGAGGAACAGAGATGAGCAGAGAGGTACAGGGAGAGGAAGGAGCATAGAGGAACAGAGATGAGCAGAGAGGAATGAGCATAGAGGAACAGAGATGAGCAGAGAGGTACAGGGAGAGGAAGGAGCATAGAGGAACAGAGATGAGCAGAGAGGAATGAGCATAGAGGAACAGAGATGAGCAGAGAGGTACAGGGAGAGGAAGGAGCATAGAGGAACAGAGATGAGCAGAGAGGAATGAGCATAGAGGAACAGAGATGAGCAGAGAGGTACAGGGAGAGGAAGGAGCATAGAGGAACAGAGATGAGCAGAGAGGAACAGGGAGAGGAAAGAGCATAGAGGAACAGAGATGAGCAGAGAGGTACAGGGAGAGGAAGGAGCATAGAGGAACAGAGATGAGCAGAGAGGTACAGGGAGAGGAAGGAGCATAGAGGAACAGAGATGAGCAGAGAGGAATGAGCATAGAGGAACAGAGATGAGCAGAGAGGTACAGGGAGAGGAAAGAGCATAGAGGAACAGAGATGAGCAGAGAGGAATGAGCATAGAGGAACAGAGATGAGCAGAGAGGTACAGGGAGAGGAAGGAGCATAGAGGAACAGAGATGAGCAGAGAGGAATGAGCATAGAGGAACAGAGATGAGCAGAGAGGTACAGGGAGAGGAAGGAGCATAGAGGAACAGAGATGAGCAGAGAGGAACAGGGAGAGGAAAGAGCATAGAGGAACAGAGATGAGCAGAGAGGAATGAGCATAGAGGAACAGAGATGAGCAGAGAGGTACAGGGAGAGGAAGGAGCATAGAGGAGAAGAGAGGAGCATAGAGGAACAGGGAGAGGAAGGAGCATAGAGGAGAAGAGAGGAGCATAGAGGAACAGGGAGGTGCAGAGAGGGAGAAGAGAGGAGCATAGAGGAACAGGGAGGTGCAGAGAGGAGAAGAGATGAGCATAGAGGAACAGGGAGGTGCAGAGAGGAGCATAGAGGAACAGGGAGGTGCAGAGAGGAGCATAGAGGAACAGGGAGTTGCAGAGAGGAAGATGAGAGGAGCATGGAGGAACAGGGAAGTGCAGAGAGGAAGAAGCAGAGAGGAGCATAGAGGAACAGGGAGGTGCAGAAAGGAGAAGAGAGGAGTAGGGAGGAGCAGAGAGGAGTAGGGAGAAGAAGAGAGGAGCAGAGAGGAGTAGGGAGGAGAAGAGGAGAAGAGAGGGACAGGGAGGTGCAGAGAGGAGAAGAGATGAGCATAGAGGAACAGGGAGGTGCAGAGAGGGAGAAGAGAGGAGCATAGAGGAACAGGGAGGTGCAGAGACGGAGAAGAGAGGAGGATAGAAGAACAGGGAGGTGCAGAGAGGAGAAGAGATGAGCATAGAGCAACAGGGAGGTGCAGAAAGGGAGAAGAGAAGAGCATAGAGGAACAGGGATGTGCAGAGATGGAGAAGAGAGGAGCATAGAGGAACAGGGAGGTGCAGAGAGGAGAAGAGATGAGCATAGAGCAACAGGGAGGTGCAGAAAGGGAGAAGAGAGGAGCATAGAGGAACAGGGAGGTGCAGAGAGGAGAAGAGATGAGCATAGAGCAACAGGGAGGTGCAGAAAGGGAGAAGAGAGGAGCATAGAGGAACAGGGAGGTGCAGAGACGGAGAAGAGAGGAGCATAGAGGAACAGGGAGGTGCAGAGAGGAGAAGAGATGAGCATAGAGCAACAGGGAGGTGCAGAAAGGGAGAAGAGAGGAGCATAGAGGAACAGGGAGGTGCAGAGAGGAGAAGAGATGAACATAGAGCAACAGGGAGGTGCAGAGAGGAAGATGAGAGGAGCATAGAGGAACAGGGAGGTGCAGAGAGCGAGAAGAGAGGAGCATAGAGGAACAGGGAGGTGCAGAGACGGAGAAGAGAGGAGCATAGAGCAACAGGGAGGTGCAGAGAGGAGAAGAGAGGAGCATAGAGGAACAGGGAGGTGCAGAGAGGAGAAGAGATTAACATAGAGCAACAGGAAGGTGCAGAGAGGGAGAAGAGAGGAGCATAGAGGAGCAGGGAGGTGCAGAAGGAGAAGAGATGAACATAGAGCAACAGCGAGGTGCAGACAGGGAGAAGAGAGGAGCATAGAGGAACAGGGAGGTGCAGAGAGGGAGAAGAGAGGAGCATAGAGGAACAGGGAGGTGCAGAGAGGAAGAAGCAGAGGGGAGCATAGAGGAACAGGGAGGTGCAGAGAGGGAGAAGAGAGGAGCATAGAGGAACAGGGAGGTGCAGAGAGGGAGAAGAGAGGAGCATAGAGGAACAGGGAGGTGCAGAGAGGAAGAAGCAGAGGGGAGCATAGAGGAACAGGGAGGTGCAGAGAGGAGAAGAGATGAACATAGAGCAACAGGGAGGTGCAGAGAGGAGAAGAGAGGAGCATAGAGGAACAGAGAGGTGCAGAGAGGAGAAGAAATGAGCATAGAGCAACAGGGAGGTGCAGAGAGGGAGAAGAGAGGAGCATAGAGGAACAGGGAGGTGCAGAGAGGAGTAGGGAGGAGCAGAGAGGAGTAGGGAGGAGTAGGGAGGAGAAGAGAGGAGCAGAGAGGAGTAGGGAGGAGTAGGGAGGAGAAGAGAGGAGTAGGGAGGAGTAGGGAGGAGACGAGAGGAGTAGGGAGGAGCAGAGAGGAGTAGGGAGGAGCAGAGAGGAGCAGAGAGGAGTAGGGAGGAGCAGAGAGGAGTAGGGAGGAGTAGGGAGGAGCAGAGAGGAGTAGGGAGGAGTAGGGAGGAGCAGAGAGGAGCAGAGAGGAGCAGAGAGGAGTAGGGTGGAGAAGAGAGGAGCAGAGAGGAGTAGGGAGGAGAAGAGAGGAGCAGAAAGGAGTAGGGAGGAGCAGAGAGGAGCAGAGAGGAGTAGGGAGGAGAAGAGAGGAGCAGAGAGGAGTAGGGAGGAGCAGAGAGGAGTAGGGAGGAGCAGGGAGGAGCAGAGAGGAGCAGAGAGGAGCAGAGAGGAGTAGGGTGGAGAAGAGAGGAGCAGAGAGGAGTAGGGAGGAGAAGAGAGGAGCAGAAAGGAGTAGGGAGGAGCAGAGAGGAGCAGAGAGGAGTAGGGAGGAGAAGAGAGGAGCAGAGAGGAGTAGGGAGGAGCAGAGAGGAGTAGGGAGGAGCAGAGAGGAGAAGAGAGAAGTAGGGAGACGCAGAGAGGAGAAGAGAGGAGCATAGAGAAGTAGGGAGGAGCAGAGAGGGGTAGGGGGGAGAAGAGAGCAGCAGAGAAGAGGAGATGGGAGCAGAGAGAAGAAGAGAAGATAAGGGCGGAGCATGGAGAAGCCGAGAGGAGCAGAGAAGAGAAAAGAGGAGCAGAGAGGAGTAGGGAGGAGCAGAGAAGAGGAGATGGGAGCAGAGAGAACAAGAGAAGAGCAGGGCGGAGCAGAGAGGAAAAGAGAGGGGCAGGGAGGAGCAGAGAGGAGCAGGGAGAAGCAGAGAGGAAAAGAGAGGAGCAGGGAGGAGCAGAGAGGAGGAGGGAGGAGCAGAGAGGAAAAGAGAGGTGCAGGGAGGAGCAGAGAGGAGGAGGGAGGAGCAGAGAGGAAAAGAGAGGTGCAGGGAGGAAAAGAGCGGAGCAGAGAGGAGCAGGGAGGAGCAAGGAGGACAGGAAGGAGCAGGGAGAGGCAGAGCGGAGTAAAGACGAGTGGGTAGGAGCAGCGAAGAGCAGGGAGAAGCAGATAGGATCAGAGAGGCAGAATTGCAGGATAGCAGAGAGAGTAGGAAGAGGACATCTGTTCCTCCCAGGGCAGCTCACCATGACTGACCCCTGGGTTATGGAACGGTTGGAAATACCGTCCAGACCTGCCTGGGTTCAAAAAGCATTTGTTTTCCTTCAAATACAATGAGCATTTGATAGAACCTTTCTAGGGTTCCAGATGGGCAGGGTTTGCATGTTTGGGACTATTCTGTTGGTTCCCTTTGCACCAGTCAAGATCAATCGAGAGCAAGTAAATATTTGATAGAAAATAATAATATTTGAACCCAGGTCTGGACTACAGAGTACAGACTCAGAATGACACAATGAGGGGACTAGAGGAACATATTTCTGCTGTATGAGATGCACTAGAAAAATGTGTGCAGGGTCTCTCTCTCTCTTTCTCTCTCAATTCAATTCAATTCAAGGGCTTTATTGGCATGGGAAACATGTGTTAACATTGCCAAAGCAAGTGAGGTAGACAACATACAAAGTGAATATATATATATATATATATATATATATATATATATATATATATATATATATAATATCTCTCTCTCTCTCTCTCGTCTCTCTCTCTCTCTCCCTCTCCCTCCATCCCTCTGTGTCAGTGGACTATGGAGAGAGGAAGGAGACACCATGTGGTGATAAATGGAATTACAATAAATCAGCTGTGACGACACAAGCAAGCCAAGACACAGAGAAAAAGGATTCACAAGCACAGCATGGAAGTGCAATCCAACAGCCGGTCTATTTTCTTATTCTTTATTTAAACATGTAGATCCCGATTGAGATCTATTTTGCGTACATTTTTGGAAGAAACAGTACAGTCTCCAACTCTCCCTTGTGACAACAGTGACGTTATACAGCCAGGAAGTTCCTTCCCAACATGTTCCTGTACTATCTGTACCTGGCTGAAACATGCCTAGAGAACAGTAGGACAAAAAGTCTATCTAGTTATTGTGATGAGTTGCAGCCAAGGGCTTCTTCAGCATGTCTGATTTCTGCCGCTTCAAAGGAAGACACAGTGATTGCAGTATTATAGTCATCATCAGTCAGTTCACCAGCTAGGGAATCCCTCTAGCTGAGTTTGACTTAAGGGGAAAGATGAAAGACCAGTCATCCAGTGTGGGAGTCAGTGTGTGGGTGTGTGCTTGTACGTGTGTGAATGTGTGTTATGTGTAGTTGTGAGTGGGCGAATTTAAGTATATTTACGTGTGTGTGTGTGTTTGTTTGTCTGTGTCTTGTGTGTTTGGGTGTGTCAATGTTGAACTTATTTTAGGTAGTGGTGTCCATGTGTCTTTCCTGCTTCATGGGCCTCATGCATCTGTGTGATCAAACTGTTTACCGTTCTCAAAAAATAAGTCATTTGCTAGGAGCCATAGCCTTTATGATTTTTATTTTACCCTACACTTTTCCCAGGCCCCGACCATCACTCCCTCCAATACAACTCCAGAGGCATTTCACCTGACACAGCTTGCTATAGGCAAGAGTGGGGCAAGTTTAGCCATTTTTTATTTATTTAGCACCACTATGTCAATGGAAAATATAGTATTCTTTCTAACAAAGATATCTCCATATATTTCAGGATGTTGTGTATCCCTGGAAATAATTAGAACTCATGTAAACGTAACAGTTTTGAAAACACAGCTTGTCCAAAAAGTGGTCTCTTGGCACAACTTATGGGGTCAATTCAGCATAGGGACAGAGTAAATGGAGCCACCTTGGGGTAACCTTGTGGGTGATGGTGCTGGTAGGTCAAAGTTGAATTCATGGAATGGGGGTATGGTATATTGTACAGTGCATTCGAAAAGTATTCAGACCCCTTGACTTTTTCCACATTTTGATACGTTACAGCCTTATTATAAAATGGATTCAAATGTTTGATTGTTTCGTTAATCTACACACAATACCCCATAATGACAATGCAAAAACAGTTTTTTTAGAATGTTGTCAAATATTTGAAAAAAAAAAAAAATATCACATTTACATAACTATTCTGACCATTTACTCAGTGCTTTGTTGAAGCACCTTTGGCAGCGATTACAGCCTGGAGTTTTCTTGGGTATGACGCTACAAACTTGGCACACCTGTATTTGGGGAGTTTTTCCCATTATTCTCTGCAGATCCTCTCAAGCTCTGTCAGGTTGGATGGAGAGCATCGCTGCACAGCTATTTTCAGGTCTCTAGAGAGATGTTCGATCGGGTTCAAGTCTGGGCTCTGGCTGGGCCACTCAAGGACATTCAGAGGCTTGTCCCGAAGCCACTCCTGCGTTGTCTTGGCTGTGTGTTTAGGGTCGTTGTCTTTTTGGAAGGCGAACCTTCGCCCCAGTCTGAGGTTCTGAGCGCTCTGAAGCAGGTTTTTATCAAGGGTCTCTCTGTACTTTGCTCTGGTCATCTTTCCCTCAATCCTGACTAGTCTCCCAGTCCCTGTGACTGAAAGACATCCCCACAGCATGATGCTGCCACCACCATGCTTCATTGTAGGGATGGTAACAGCTTTCCTCCAGACGTGACGCTTGCCATTCAGGCCAGAGAATCTTGTTTCTCATTGTCTGAGAATCTTTTAGGTGCCTTTTGGACTCCTAGTGGGCTGTGATATGCCTTTTACTGAGGAGTGGCTTTCGTCTTGCCACTCTACCATAAAGGCCTGATTGTTTGAGTGCTGCAGAGATGGTTGTCCTTCTGTAAGGTTATCCCATGTCCTCAGAGACACTCTGGAGTTCTATCAAAGTGACCATTGGGTTCTTGGTCACCTCCCTGGCCAAGGCCCTTCTCCCACGATTTCTTAGTTTGTGTCTAGGTTGATGATGATTTTCTTTTATTGAATCAATTTTAGAATAAGGCTGTAACGGAACAAAATCTGGAAAAAGTCAAGGGGTCTGAATACTTTATATCTTAAATGTACAGTTGAAGTCAGAAGCTTGCATACACCTTAGCCAAATACATTTAAACTAAATTTTTCACAATCCCTGACATTTAATCAGAGTAAAAAAATCCCTGTTTTAGGTCAGTTAGGATCGCCACTTTCTTTTAAGAATGTGAAATGTCAGAATAATAGTAGAGAGAATTATTTATTTCAGCTTTTATTTATTTGTAACATTCCCAGTGGGTCAGAAGTTTACATGCACTCAATTAGTATTTGGTAGCATTGCCTTTAAATTGTTTACCTTGGGTCAAATGTTCCGGGTAGCCTTCCACAAGCTTCCCACAATAAGTTGGGTGATTTTTTGGCACATTCCTCCTGACAGAGCTGGTGTAACAGTCAGGTTTGACCACCTTGCTCGCACACGCTTTTTCAGTTCTGCACACAAATTTTCTAAGGGTTTGAGATCAGGGCTTTGTGATGGCCACTCCAATACCTTGACTTTGTTTTCCTTAAGCCATTTTTCTACAACTTTGGAAGTATGCTTGGGGTCATTGTCCATTTGGAAGACCCATTGTCCATTTGGAAGACCCATTGTCCATTTGGAAGACCCATTGTCCATTTGGAAGACCCATTGTCCATTTGAAAGACCCATTGTCCATTTGGAAGACCCATTGTCCATTTGGAAGACCCATTGTCCATTTGGAAGACCCATTGTCCATTTGGAAGACCCATTGTCCATTTGGAAGACCCATTGTCCATTTGGAAGACCCATTTGCCACCATGCTGTTACACTGATGTCTTGAGATGTTGCTTCAATATATCCACATAATTTTCCTTCCTCATGATGCCATTGATTTTGTGAAGTGCACCAGTCCCCCCTGCAGCAAAGCACCCACACAACATGATGCTGCCACCCTCGTGCTTCAAGGTTGGGATGTTATTCTTCGGATTGTAAGCCTCGCCCTTTTTCCTCCAAACATAACGACGGTCATTATGGCCAAACAGTTCTATTTTTGTTTCATCAGACCAGAGGACATTTCTCCAAAAAGTACGATCTTTGTCCCCATGTGCAGTTGCAAACCGTAGTCTGGCTTTTTGATGGCGGTTTTGGAGCAGTGGCTTCTTCCTTGTTGAGCGGTCTTTCAGGTTATGTTGATATAGGACTCATTTTACTGTGGATACTTTTGTACCTGTTTCCTCCAGCATCTTCACAAGGTCCTTTTCTGTTGTTCTGGGATTGTTTGCACTTTTCGCACCAAAGTACGTTCATCTCTAGGAGACAGAACGCATCTACTTCCTGAGTAGTATGACGGCTGCATGGTCCCTTGGTGTTTATACGTGCGTACTATTGTTTGTACAGATGAATGTGGTACCTTCAGGCGTTTGGAAATTGCTTCCAAGGATGAACCAGACTTGTGGAGGTCTACAATTTTTGGCTGATTTCTTTTGATTTTCCCATGATGTCAAACAAAGAGGCACTGAGTTTGAAGGTAGGCCTTGAAATACATCCACAGGTACACCTCCAATTGACTCAAATTATGTCAATTAGAAGCTTCTAAAGCCATGACATCATTGTCTGGAATTTTCCAAGCTGTTTAAAGGCACAGTCAACTTAGTGTATGTACATTTCTGACCCACTGGAATTGTGATACAGTGAATTGTGAAATAATCTGTCTGTAAACAATTGTTGGAAAAATTAATTGTGTCATGCACAAAGTAGATGTCCTAACCAACTTGCCAAAACTATAGTTTGTTAACAAGAAATGTGTGGAGTGGTGAAAAATGAGTTGTAATGACCTAAGTGTATGTAAACTTCAGACTTCAACTGTGGATGCCTCTGTTCAATATCACTTACCCTTCCATTTCTTGACGAGTTGGTCTAGGACAGGGATGTTGTTTCGATGTGCCAATTCACAGACAAGTTCTCTGCTTTTGAGGATACTAAGCCCATGAAACTGGTCCTCAAGATGTTTGATATGTTTAGCAAGCTCAGATTCCATGTCATCGGAAAAGGCCGTGTGTGTTTCTGCTACTCAACATTGCCCCTGGTACAGGTACATTTTCAGTTTATTTTGTCCGTGTTCCTCTTCAGTGTCATTCAGTCTATTTGTTCATCCCTTGCTGCTGCTCAAATGGACTTCTTCCTTTATCTCACTTCCTTGGCTGCTCTTTCAAGAACTTTAAGGGGGGGGGGGGTTTGGGAGGGGGGGCTATACCCCTGCTTGTTTTACATTTGTGTACACAGGACATGATGGTGTCTGCTCTGTAACAATAACAATACACTCCTGAGTTCATACTGGAGGCATGACACATTGCAAAAATACTATGTACTGTATATTATGCTTAAAACGGACTAAATATAATAATAATTTGTATGGTGTATGGTGGCCATTGGTTTAACTTACCCCATGGCCATTGGCTTAACTTTCCCCAAAAAGAGGAAAGCACTTTCATGCTAGGTTTAGGACCTCATATTGTAGCTTATAGAGACCCAACTGATGTATAAAACCATCTTAGAACTATCTTCTTTGGTTTAGATACAAGCATCGTGAAACCTATAACACAATCAATTCATTTGACTTTGTGAAAATCTGTTTTTTTTTACCTAACTTCCTTATCAATTTTTCATGCAGTTTCTTCCTTCAGAGACTACATGAAATGATGACCTCATACTAAATATTTGGTCACATTATTCATTTTGTGTATGGTTTCCTAAAAACAAGGGGTGGCTCAACTAACTTACCCCACTCTCCCCTAACAGGTTTCACTTTTAACAGACAGTGTTCCTCCACAATAACGATAAAAAATGTTAAAACCAGCTCAAATCCCTGGGGAATTGTTCAAATATGTTTAACACACACAACCTTCCACACAGACACTGGACTCACCTGTCTATGTCCTGTCCTTGACCTGAGTGCCTCAGCCCTGAGCCGTTGTTGAGGGAGCCTTGTCTGGGGAGCCCAGGAGGTCTGCTTCTATCTGCTGATATGTCCCCTGTGGGCCCCTGGTAGAGGAGATCCTGCTGCAGTTTGGCCTTCTTTTCCTGGGGAGCCTCCTCGTGACGTCGACCCCTGGGGCCCTCAGACCCGCCTCGTGGCCCTGCGGCACTGCTGTAGAACCACGCTCCCGACTTGGTTAGGATTTCTTGTTGTTTTCGGCACAAGTTGCATACCCACATAACCTGTACATAGAGGACAGAGGGGGTTAGATATCTGCAGTGGTGGGGATGGTGGTGGTGGTGGTGGTGGTGGTGGTGGTGGTGGTGGTGGTGGTGGTGGTGGTGGTGGTGGTGGTGGTGGTGGTGGTGGTGGTGGTGGTGGTGGTGGTGGTGGTGGTGGTGGTGGTGGTGGGCTTACAGCAATGAACCACAATGAAAGGAGTCATGGAATGGATCAACCCCTAGAGGAGACGTGCCAAGTATCATTAAAAAAGGGTCCTGCTAGATGTTGTAGGAAACACTGTAAATATACAGATGAGGTTATGAATGATTTGACAATATTGCATACACATACAGTAGCCTTAGGGCAAATTAGGATTGTATGTAGCACCATATTTAATCGAGGACATAATGTTGAGTTCACTGGACAGTCTGTGAGTCTGGTGAGGAATCTGAAGTTCATATGATCTACATCCCCCTACATTCTCAGAAAAAAAAGGATTCCAAAAGTGTTATTTGTCCGTCCCCACAGGAGAACCCTTTTTGCTTCCATGTAGAACCTTCTGTGGAAAACGGTTCTCAAACGGTTCTCCTATGGGGACAGCCAAAGAACCCATTAATGCTCTAGATAGCGCCTTTTTTTCTAAGAATGTACATAATTACACCACTTGCTTATATGGTGTACCAGCCACAGAAATGAAATCACTAGACTGGGTTTCCCCATTCAAGTCAATTGGTTGGTAGTGTGTGGTTACAGAGTCATTGATTGGTGATTTTATTTCTATGGTACTAACTTTGTAGTGCACAGTACTGTAAGTAACTGAATCTAAATAGGAAGCTAGCTGCAGCCCTACTGTTTAATACAGCTGTGTGTGAATAGCAGAGGGATGGAGAGAGACTGTGTTCAGCAGCTCTACAGAGGAAGTAGCACTAACTGTGGTCTGCAGCCCCCTCCCTCCACATTAGCCTCATAAATCCAGGAGCCGACAAAAGCCCTGATCACTCCACCTCAGACGCAGCACAGCCGCCCTCAAAGCCCTGGTCTGCTTCGCAAATGGCACCCTATTCCCTACGTAGTGCACTATGGGCCCTGATCAAAAAGTAGTGCACCATATTTAGCATAGGGTGCCATTTTGGATGCAACCTGATCACTCCGCCTCAGACGCAGCTCATCCAGCCTCACAACCGCCCACCCTAGTCTGGAGGAGGAGCGATGCCTAGTGGAAAGGAAGAAATGGGCAGCTGCCTGGCACCTCTCTCTCTCTCTCTCTCTCTCTCTCTCTCTCTCTCTCTCAGGGCATCAGGGTCCATGAGGAACTCAGGCTGATGGCCAGTGACTGACAGACTGACTGACAGCAGTGATGTACAGTAGACAGGCAGGCAGCTGCACTCAACCCAGCAGCAGTGTCCTCCAGTCGCTAGTTATAGCCTGACTCTGGCCCTGGTCCTATAGTCAGAGCATTGAGCTGACTCAGTACTGGAGTGCATTACTGTGATTACTATTGGCTGGGCTAGGCTTACACAGCACACTACACAACCCTCCACTGACTTAGTGGCTGGCTGGCTAACTGGTTGGCTAACTGGCTGGGGGTCATATGCCTAGTTAAATAAAATAAAATAAATGTTTAAATAAATCATATTCGGAAGGCATGACCAATGAGAGGTCTCCTTACCACCCCAGCCAATCAGATGTCTGAACCACTGGGGTGGTGGCTACACTCTACTTCCATACTGCACACACACAAACACAACCTCCATACCAGTCACAAGCATGCACACACACACACACACACAACCTCCATACCAGTCACAAGCATGCACACACACAAACACAACCTCCATACCAGTCACAAGCATGCACACACACAAACACAACCTCCATACCAGTCACAAGCATGCACACACACACACACAACCTCCATACCAGTCACAAGCATGCACACCCACACACACAACCTCCATACCAGTCACAAGCATGCACACACACACACACAACCTCCATACCCGTCACAAGCATGCGCACACACGAACACAACCTCCATACCAGTCACAAGCATGCACACACACAAACACAACCTCCATACCAGTCACAAGCATGCACACACACAAACACAACCTCCATACCAGTCACAAGCATGCACACACACAAACACAACCTCCATACCAGTCACAAGCATGCGCACACACGAACACAACCTCCATACCAGTCACAAGCATGCACACACACAAACACAACCTCCATACCAGTCACAAGCATGCACACACACAAACACAACCTCCATACCAGTCACAAGCATGCGCACGCACACGCTACAACGCTACCTCCACACCAGGTCCCACTTCCTGTTCATTACTCCAATCTCCCTCTCTGCTTAAAACTTCTTAGGGATTAGCCCCCTTTTTTTCAATGTTCACCTAAAATGACATACCCAAATCTAACTGCCTGTAGCTCAGGCCCTGAAGCAAGGATATGCATATTCTTGGTACCATTTGAAGGGAAACACTTTGAAGTTTGTGGAAGGGTGAATTGAATGCAGTAGAATATAACACAAGAGATCTGGTAGAAGAAAATACAAAGAAAATAAACATGTTTTTTTTCTACCACCATCTTTGAAATGCAACCATCTGTAAATAGCCCATCCAACCAAGATGCCTACCTCATCCCCATATGTTTTTTGTTTTTTTTCTGCTCTTTTGCACACCAGTATTTCTACTTGCACAGCCTCATCCCTCAGATGTTTTTTTTAACATAACCCAGTTCTTTCCCAGATAGAGAGAGCCTTGTACATCAGCCAGCATGGCACGACGTGACCTACTTATTTACTGTTCACAAGTGCAATTTACATAGAGTCAGTTCTCCAATCTGCCAACAATAATGAACCACATTCTGAGCTTCAGACTGTACATGCAGTGGGCTCTTTTATTTCATCAGCACATACCTAATAGTACATTAGTATTCCAAAACAGACCAGGAAGACATACACACACAGGCCAAATGAATACTGAGCAGGGCATGCTAAGCCTAGCTCCGCCTCACACAGCGTTCCTATACAGGACTATATGGTGTAGCATCTGGTCTGCACTCAAACATAACCTGGATGACTAATGCACTAAAAAGTGAAAATGGTGAAAAATATAAGCAGTGGTTAATCACAGTAGAGATGACTCAATGATAAGGTTTTAGGTCGAAGCCATAATCCTTAGTCACATAGAAGTGGTGTCAGCACACACACACACTCACACAGCATGTGCGCTCTAACAGTTCGTCCAGTGATGGAGCAGAGAGCGTCAGTTTGGCCCACTCTGACAGACTACTGTTAGCATCTGTAATAGTCACTAAACCAAACACACATACATACACACACACACACACGCACACAGGTCAAGCAGCTGTACTGATTGCCAGAGGTGTGTTCACTGCAGCCAGACTGCAGTCCCTCCTCCCTCCTTCCCCATTGCCTAACTCTTCACGGCTGAGTGCAGTCAGGGGGATGGGTGTGGGGGAGGAAGGGGAGAGGAAGGGACAGCCCCCCCCAGGCTGGGCCATTTCTCCCTGTGTTTGCACATTTCATAGTCATTGAACCTGCACCCAAATATAGAACATTAAAAAACCTAGTGCTCCAAATCTAGCGGAGGAATAGAAATGGCATATGTAGCCCACTAAATGTCCCAGCAAACAAGGGACGTCCTGAGGACATTTGGCGACGTTCCCATTAGGTCCCATAAAGGTTTTGGTGCGACATTATCGCACTGACGCTCTGAGAACATTCTAAGAAAGTTGCATGATAGTCCCACGGGAATGTTCTCTGGGGGACCTTTTTACAATGTTCTTGGGACGTTGTGTCATGGTCTCCTGAATGTCCCCTGAATGTTCTTGGGACGTTGTGTCATGGTCCCCTGGAGGTTTTGGCTAGTTCGCGGTTTGTCCAAGGAACGTCCCCAAGGACGTTTTTAGGACGTTCTTTGGATGTTGTGTCATGGTCCCCTGAAGGTTTTGTCTAGTTCCCGGGTTTGTCCTGGGAAAGTAATTAAATGGTATGGGGTTTTAAGGTAAGTTAAACATGTTAACCCTCGCAAGGCTGCTGGCCCAGAAGGCATCCCTAGCCACGTCCTCAGAGCATGTGCAGACCAGCTGGCTGGTGTGTTTACAGACATATTTAATCGCTCCCTATCCCAGTCTGTTGTCCCCATATGCTTCAAGATGACTACCATTGTTCCTGTACCCAAGAAGGCAAAGATAACTGAACTAAGTGACCACTGCCACGAAGCACTCACTTCTGTCATCATGAAGTGCTTTGAGAGTCTAGTCAAGGATCATATCACCTCCACCTTACCGGCCACCCTAGACCCACTTCAGTTTGCATACCGCCCCAATAGGTCCACAGATGACACAATCGCCATTGCACTGCACACTGCCCTATCCCATCTGGACATAAAGAATACCTATGTAAGAAGGGTGTGTGCTCAGCCCTCTCCTGTACTCCCTGTTCAGCCACGACTGCATGGCCATGAACGCCTCCAACTCAATCATCAAGTTTGCAGACGATACCACAGTAGTGGGCTTGATCACCAACAACGACGAGACAGCCTACAGGGAGGAGGTGAGGGCACTAGAGTGTGGTGTCAGGACAACAACCTCTCACTCAACGTCAACAAAACAAAGGATATGATGTTGGACTTCAGTAAACAGCAGAGGGAGCACCCCCCTATCCACATCGAAGGGACAGCAGTGGAGAAGGTGGAAAGTTTTAAGTTCCTCGGCGTACACATCACAGACAAACTGAAATGGTCCACCCACACAGACAGTGTGGTGAAGAAGGTGCAACAGCGCCTCTTCAACCTCAGGAGGCTGAAGAAATTTGGCTTGTCACCCAAAACCCTGATAAACCCTGATAAACTTTTACAGGTGCACAATCGAGAGCATCCTGTCGGGCTGTATCACCGCCTGGTACGGCATCTGCACCGACCTCAACCGCAAGGCTCTCCAGAGGGTGGTGTGTCTGCACAACGGGTGGTGTGGTCTACACAACGGTTTCATCACCCGGGGCAAACTAGGAAGGCCAAAAAGATCATCAAGGACAACAACCACCCGAGCCACTGCCTGTTCACACCGCTATCATCCATAAGGCGAGGTCAGTACAGGTGCATCAAAGCTGGGACCAAGAGATTGAGAAACAGCTTCTATCTCAAGGCCATCAGACTGCTAAACAGCAATCATTAACTCAGAGAGGCTGCTGACTACATTGAGACCCAATCACTGGACACTTTAATAAAGATCACTAGTCACTTTAAATAATGCCTCTCTCAATAATGCCACATTAATACTGTTTACCTATCTCACATCACCAGTATATACTGTACTATATTGAGACCCTTGTGGAAGCTCTACCGGAAGTTGATGCTGTTGCTATGCAAATGGCGGACGGAAGACAGGGTGGTGCGGCAGGTGCCGCTTCTCATTCGAATGCTGTAATTTTATCTAAACCATCAGGTGTACGCCGATCCCAGTTAAGTAACTCATGCAAAGAGTTAAAGCGCAATAATGCGTTTTATCTCCAGTACTCTGGGTTGACACAATCAGTCTACTACCGGAGAATATCAACACCAAACACATTGGTTCACCGTTCCATGGGAGCGGACAGTACACAGCATACCATAATGTTCTGAATAATGGCCAAGTCTACCTCGCTCCTTATTCTACTGAACCGCTTAGGCGTAACAAACACAAGTCCAACATTTATCGGAATGTGTTAAACTACCTGTTCACTACCCTCCTGCTCTCCGGGGATGTACAACTCAATCCTGGGCCCAATATCACCGAGCCAGTGATACACACCGGAGTGGAGAGCGGTGGAAGGCCTCGTCCACTGGTCGTCGCCACTGTGGAGGTGGGTGAGTGCTATGGTCCTATGGTTTCTCTCGACTCACCCGGCTCCAGGATAGATTTTGACTCTTCAAACATACCAGAGTCGCTATATGCGATCCCTGACTCTGCTTCTGGTACGCAAGCTATTTTAATTAGTTCCCCGCATCCAGTGCAGGCGGGAGGGACTGTTAATTGCGCTACCGACCTGCCCCTAATCAAAACAAAACAAAACGGCCTAAACCCAGCCGTCAGAAAACACAGAAAAAAAAAAAAATTCAATGTGTCAATCACTCTCGAGTCATCTGGGACCCACGAGCTAAGCCCAAGGGACTACTAGGGGGGCACTTGAACATTCGTAGTGTCATTCCAAAAAGTGATGAAATTCAACATCTACTCACAGACTCCAACCTTGACTTCCTCTGCCTCTCAGAGACTTGGCTCCATAAACACTCTCCATGTGCTGCTTTGATTGTGCCTGGCTACAATGTCTTCAGGAGAGACAGGATTGAAGGAAGAGGAGGGGGTCTGATGATTTACATTAAAGAATATATCCGATGTAAACAAATTGTGTGGTCATGTGATAATGAACTAGAATGTATTGGCCTGAACGTTACACTGTCTCCCCAAATGTCTTTTACCCTCATTGGAATGTATAGGCCACCTTCCACCAAAACTGTGTTTTTTGATCAGTTTAATACCATGCTTAGGGAATGTGATTTTGGGAAAGAGGTCATCTTAATGGGAGATTTTTAACATTAATTATGAAGACAAGTGTTGTAGGAAAACCCTCAAACGGATCACTAATACCTTTGACCTTACATAGCTAGTTAAAGGGCCAACCAGGGTGACTTGTTGCTCTAAAACACAGATTGATTTGGTGTTCAGTAATAAACCAGAGAGAGTGACTAAATCATTCAATATGGTTACTGGGCTGTCTGATCATAATCTGACCCTTATAGCCAGAAAGCTGTCTAAGAGCAGGTTTAACCTCTCTACTGTTAGAAAGCCGGATCAACTCAGAATACCTAAGAGTGAATTAAACTATTTTGAAAAAGCAATTAAGGGAATAAACTGTAATGATCTCTTGTCCTATACAGACGTGGAAGCTGATAGTCAGGTTTTTCTATCCACAATCCAGACTACAATAAATGGCTTCCTAAAGAAAATCAAATCCAAACCTGGCCAAAAGAGCACTCTTCCTTGGCTAAATGGAGAAATCTGGAAATTGATGAAAGAACGAGATTATGCTCTAAAAAATAGCCCTAAAATCTAAATTAGAGCATGACAGACGTATGTTTACCATGTTGAGAAATAAGGTGATAAAAGAAATCAGACAGGCCAAGGCAAACTTTTTTATTAATATAATTGGTGAAGCAAAGGGAAATTCTAAATTGATATGGGAGAATCTAAAAAAGTTAACAGGGAAAGACCATTGTAACACTGCAAAAAGACTAGAAATCATGGTGAATAACAATCTAACACAGGATGCAGTTGAAATAGCAACAGCCTTCAATTCCTACTTTATTGACTCTGTCAGGTTACTGACACAGAACCCCTCCACTGATTTCTTGGGCTCAGTGCTAGTGAATGACACTCAACCTGTCTTCATCATAAGGGAGGTTTCTGAGTCAAAGGTGAACAAGGTGATTAGCTCACTAAAGAACTCTAAAGCCAAAGATGTGTTTGGGATGGACTCTACCTTTCTTAAAAACTACAAAGAGTCACTCATTGGCCCCATTACTAAGGTCACCAACAAACACATCTATTGGTCTCGGTGTGTTTCCAAGGGTATGGAAGTCGGCCATAATAACGGCCATCTTTAAATCAGGTGACCCTGCTGACGTGAGTAACTACAGGCCCATTAGTATACTACCTGTGGTGTCAAAGGTTGTTGAAAAGTGTGTAGCAGAACAACTGATTGCCCACCTCAACAACAGCCCCTTCACATTACACCATGCAGTTTGGCTTCAGAGCGAAACACTCCACAGAAACGGCCAACTGCTTTCTTCTGGAAAATGTGAAGTCCAAGATGGACAAAGGGGGTGCTGTTGGGGCTGTGTTTCTGGACCTATGGAAGGCGTTTGATACTGTTAACCATGAGATTCGCATCACAAAATTGTCCAAGTTCAACTTTTCCCCTGATGCCTTGAGATGGATGAAATCATACCTTGAAGGCAGAACTCAGTGTGTCAGAGTGAGCAATGAGCTGTCGCCCACTCATAGCTATGATGTGGGCGTGCCTCAAGGGTTAATACTGGGGCCCCTCCTGTTCAGCCTGTACATTAATGATCTGCCTTCTGTCTGTACTGGGTCTGAAGTTCAAATGTATGCAGATGATACAGTGATATATGTGCATGCAAAGAGCAAACAACAAGCTGCACAAGAACTCACTACTGTAATGGTCCAGGTTACAAAGTGGCTCAGTGACTCGTGTTTGCATCTCAATGTGAAAAAAACTGTTTGCATGTTCTTCACAAAGAGGGCAACAGATGCTACTGAGCCAGATGTCTATGTGTCAGGGGAGAAGCTCCAGGTGGTATCCGATTTTAAGTACCTTGGCATCATACTTGATTCCAACCACTCTTTTAAAAAGCATGTGAAAAAGGTAATTCAAATAACTAAATTCAATCTAGCTAATTTCCGATTTATACGAAATTGTTTGACTACAGAGGTAGCAAAACTGTACTTCAAATCTATGATACTCCCCCACTTAACATACTGCTTGACGAGTTGGGCCCAAGCTTGCTGTACAACATTAAAACCTATTCAGTCTGTCTACAAACAGGCTCTCAAAGTGCTTGATAGGAAGCCCAATAGCCATCATCATTGTCACATCCTTAGAAAACACGAGCTCTTGAGTTGGGAAAATCTTGTGCAATACACCAACGCATGTCTTGTATTCAAGATCCTTAATGGCCTGGCTCCCCCTCCACTCAATATTTTTGTTAAACAGAAAACCCAGACATATGGCAGCAGATCCACAAGGTCTGCCATGAGAGGTGACTGTATAGTTCCCCTAAGGAAAAGCACCTTTAGTAAATCTGCATTCTCTGTGAGAGCTTCCCATGTCTGGAATACACTGCCATCAGACACACATAACTGCACCACATATCACACTTTCACAAAATGCTTGAAGACATGGCTAAAGGTCAATCAGATTTGTGAACATGGTCCCTAGCTGTGTGTTGCCACTTTCCATGTTGTCTGTTGTCTGTAGCTTGTGAGGTGTGGAAACACTTTGTTGCTTTTATGAATTTTGTCTTGCTGCTTTTTGTTCTATGTTGCTCTGTCTGTATGCTATGTCTTGCTTGTCCTATGTTGCTATGTTGCTATGTCTATGGTGCTATTGTCTATATTGTAATTGTTTTTAATAACCTGCCCAGGGACTGCGGTTGAAAATTAGCCGGCTGGCTAAAACCGGCACTTTTACTGAAACGTTGATTAATGTGCACTGTCCCTGTAAAAATAAAATAAACTAAACTAAAAAACTAAACCCAACCACTGGAAACTTTAAAAATGGATCAATAGTCACTATAAACAATGCCTCTAAATAATGCCACTTTAATAAAGATCACTAGTCACTATAAATAATGCCATTCTAAATAATGCCACATTAATAATGTTTACCTATCTCACATCACCAGTATATACTGTACTATATTGAGACCCAATCACTGGACACTTTAAAAATGGATCACTAGTCACTATAAACAATGCCTCTCTAAATAATGCCAATTTAATAAAGATCACTAGTTACTTTAAATAATGCCACTCTAAATAATGCCACTCTAAATAATGCCACTCTAAATAATGCCACTTTAATAATGTTACATATCTTACATTACTCATATCACATGTATATTCTGTATTTCATACCATCTAGTGCACCTTGCCTATGCCGCTTGGCCATCACTCATCCATATACTTATATGTACATATTCTCATTCAACCCTTTAAATTTGTGTGTATTAGGTAGTTGTTGGGGAATTGTTAGATTCCTTGTTAGATTTGTGTGTATTAGGTAGTTGTTGGGGAATTGTTAGATTACTTGTTAGATTTGTGTGTATTAGGTAGTTGTTGGGGAATTGTTAGATTACTTGTTAGATTTGTGTGTATTAGGTAGTTGTTGGGGAATTGTTAGATTACTTGTTAGATTTGTGTGTATTAGGTAGTTGTTGGGGAATTGTTAGATTAGTTATTTGTGTGTACTTGTTAGATTTGTGTGTATTAGGTAGTTGTTGGGGAATTGTTAGATTCCTTGTTAGATTTGTGTGTATTAGGTAGTTGTTGGGGAATTGTTAGATTACTTGTTAGATTTGTGTGTATTAGGTAGTTGTTGGGGAATTGTTAGATTACTTGTTAGATTTGTGTGTATTAGGTAGTTGTTGGGGAATTGTTAGATTACTTGTTAGATTTGTGTGTATTAGTTAGTTGTTGGGGAATTGTTAGATTACTTGTTAGATTTGTGTGTATTAGTTAGTTGTTGGGGAATTGTTAGATATTACTGCACTGTTGGAACTAGAAGCACAAGCATTTCGCTACGCTCACATTAACATCTGCTAACCATGTGTATGTGACCAATAAAAAAAAAAAATTGATTTGAAGTGATACACTGTTAAGCTAAAATAGTGTAAAAATCTTTACTCAGCGAGATACCTAGTCAGTTGCACAACTGCATGCCTTCAACCGAAATGTGTCCTCTGAAACAGAGAGGTGTGGAGGGGCTGCCTTAAATGACGTATGGGGGGCAGTTGTGCTCCTCAGTTTTGCTCAAGAGCAGAACTGCAGATTTTTCCATTTTATCAGTTTGGTGATTCAAACCAGCGACCTTTCGGTTACTGATGTGTGCTGGAGCATATAGGTACTGTATGCTACTGATCTATTGTATTAGGTTACGATGGGTACCATCAAGCTGTTTAGATTGATATGTCATTTGTTATCTAATGTTTTTTCATTTAAACTGAAGGTGGGTTCATACATCCTTATCATCTTTCGCATTTGCATTTGGTCCCATACAAAGATATTATACTCCATATTTTATTCCATCTATTTACTCCATCTAATCCATCTGGACTTGAATCAATAACTTCTATCTAAGATGAGCATGCCTAGCGTTCAGACAACCTCGTGTGTTGCAAATCTCTACAGCCAAACAATGCTATAGCTTATTTCAAGGGCGGTGCCGTGGTGGTGCTTTCGATGACCAATCTAGTGTATGGTCATCACTTTCTAAGAGACAATTTACAGCATTGACTGAAAGTCCTTTAAGATAGAGAGCAGCCTTCAGCTATCTCAGTTTCTGCTGAGCTTTGTTTAGCTGTCAAGCCTGTGGTGCTACACTACATCAAAGTAAAATGAACAGGGGAGGGAGGAGACAATCGCCTCTTTCTGATACATATGTTCCAGTAGCCAATACTCAGTCAATGAGCTCTCTCTTGTGGCCAAGAAGCAGCACTACACCACAACAGCATCCTACCAAAACAGTTGAGGGGAGCAATGATATTATCAAACTTCAAAGCTAAAGGACAATGAAAATACCATGGTGACCATTTTTAACTATTAAGAGAATTGCAACCATTGTTGAATTCCTTGAGTCTAAATAGTGACTGTTCTTTCGGAGACAAAAACACATACTTGGTATCATATCTTTCAGACGAAATGCATTCCCAACCATCGAATGTTACTGTATCTTGTTCATAGCATTCAGAGAACAAAAATATCACGTACTATAAAGAGATGTGCGTCATAGTCAAATATGAATGTGATGGTGAATAGACTGTCATCCGTATCATATTGCCTGTTTCCCTCCCAGTCTCACCTGGCCTGAACTTAACTGAGCTCATTAAAAACTCATAGTTTAAGGGAACATGTCTGGGGAACATATTGTCTTTGAAGCTGAGTTTGCACTTGAGTCGACTGTGTCTGAAACATACAGAACCTAATCCATCATTCGGCACTCCTTTTCCCCCCATGCAACACACGTTTTTATGTGTTATTAAAAACGTGTGATAAACGATATATAACCTATATAACCTAAGATGAAATATACCACATTCTTCTAAATGTGTGTGTGTAAAGATCTCAAAAAGACAGAGGGAAACACGTATTAAAGTATGTTTCCTGAAACCGTGTAGCCTAAATAGAGGTGAAAGAAGAGCCGACTCTCACATGCTCAAACACTGTCTGGCACGTGGTGCATTACATTTGAATGAGGTTCTAAATTTAGTGTGTCGGGCGCGCGGTAATAATAATAGACTTGATGCATAAATGTATGCCCCGTTATTTTGACCGAAGTCCAGAAAGACTTGAGAGAGAAAGATGAGAGCGGCTTGAGAAATGGAGAGACTGGATTCACACAGGGAGATATGGCAGATGTCTTTCACAGACCCCCCCCCCTAAAGCCCTGTGACATTATTTACAAAGCCAACGTCTATTTTTGGTATTAGTTACGCATTTGGCATGCAAAGTCGGTTTATCATAGCGCTGTTCACTGTTTCACATACATTTTAGAAAATACCATATATATTCAGAATTTCAGAGAACATGATGTAATGAGAACTTTCACCGAAAATGAGCACTGCATAGCCTAAAACATCCATATAAACGTGTTCAGACTACCAGACTATAACAAGGTGTTTATAACATGTAGGCATTCATAATAGCATATAATTAATTCTTCATTGGTCATATTATCATCTACATTAAAATACTCTGACTACTTATGCAAACAGTGCACAACAGTCTATAGCCTACATGTGCATTGTAAATGCAGTTTCCAAACGGCTGATTGTGAGCCCAGCGTATTGAATGACTTGCAGCCAAGACAATCCATTTTACATTTATCTTACCCATGGTAACGACGGGAAGCATCGTGTCCGTGCAGGAAAAACAATGTATGTAATCCTAATTTGGTGGAAATGTTACGGGCCAGCGTGCAGTAAAATCAGGAGGAGACAGACTGAGGCGCCGACCTTCAACACCGTTCAGCACCGCGGACAGTACCTAGTTTGACAACAGGCAGGCAGCTAGCTCTGCTCAATGTAGCCCGCGTGAAGGTTACGCGATGCTAATAATGTATGTGATTTGTCCAGGCTGCAAATAATACCACCCAGTCAGACAGTCTTTAAATTCCAACCATAATTATTTTCTAAACAGATTATTTACAGAAAATAACAAAATACGTGTCTGCCACGATGTCAAATAGAAAACGATACAGCCCCTTGATAAATGCAGTAAATGATTCCAAATTTGAAACGCGGCACACAAAAAAAGAAGCATAAGGAAGCAGCTTCGTGGGAGGAAAGATGTGCAAGAGTGAGCAATAAAACGTGCAATCATGTTTTACCGCCGCTGTATTAGACCTACTAGTTAAGTCTTCATTACTAATAGATGCGGGTGTGAGTCTCCCGCTACCGAGGATTATTCGAGCTCATTATAAATGCAGCGCGTCCCCCCGTGGTGCTGGGCGGCCCAACTGTGCTCAAAGAATCCAGTGTGTGCCCTTACACGCCCGTGACGCTCAGGGACTCACCAAGCTAATTCTGATGCGCCACAACAACGTGTTCTTCTAAATTCACTGAAATATTAGGCTATTTTTACTTTGATGAGTCCAGAAAGATCCAATAAGTGTGAGTTCTGTTCGTTTGCAGCAGAGTGAATGAAAGCTGAGAGCCAAGAGCACCACAGCACATGTGATGTCCTCAAAAGTCACGTTAATCACGAATGACTTGGTCTCAGGAGACTTGATTCCTGAGGCATTTTTTAGCAACATCAGAGGAATTGAAATGTTGAACAGTCCTACTCTAAGGACTGAGGAGGGTGAGGGATTCTGGGGGTTCAAAAAATGTACATAGAGCACTGTATGTCTTTCAAAGGCTCCATCTATATCTCTAAAATCCTTCATGGTGTAAGTTTTGTCTACTGTGTAGCAGCTGAGCCGAGACTATACTGACCCCTGGTTACATATAAAGGCCCTCAGTACTGTCCTATCAGACTGGATGTCATTCACCTCTTTACTGTAGGCTAATATCAAGCAAAGATATATAACAAAAGATCATGTTTTGTTGTCATAACCATGAGTCTGATAGGCTATACTAGACTACATAAGAAAATAAATCATCCCGGGACTCAGTTTAATGTAGCTCAAATCCATCTCAAACTCCTGCTTCTTCTCCTGCCTCTCTGTGAAACTCTCAGCAGCAAGTCTGTCCTATCGTATTCCAGTGTCCAACAGCTCTGTTAGAGGCCCCAGACACTGAGGCGTGTAAATATTGATGCCGTTTCACAGAACAAGAGATCTCTCATCACGGCTGCCACTGGTTGTGGGAAGGAAAGAGAATACTGATGGAAAAAGGACCGATTTCACCACCACCACAAGCACCTCTTTGACTGACACACAAGCTTTCAGACGTGACAAGCTACTGCAGGTGGTTGGGCTGACCAAAACATGCCCAACTGAGCTATATAGTCTTAGTTATTAAACTTGCAATAACATAACATCTATTCTTATTATGAGACTCTGAAAAGTGTTGTGTGTGAGTCTGTGTGCACGCGGCGTGTGTGTAAACATGAAAGGGCTTTATTGTGTCCAACGTGTAGGGCTCTTGTCAAAAGTAGTTCACTATATAGGGAATAGGGTGCCATTTGAGACATCCTTTAGGTCCATGGGCCCTGCCCTCAGAGGCCCAGCAGTCGGGCCCCCAGTGACATCACCCTCCTTGGGTTGAAAAACTATCTGGTCACCCAGCCCTGTCTGGGAACCAAACCCCTGGATCAGCTGGCCCTGAGGGCTCTGTGAGGGCTTGGAGCCCTGCAACTAGATACAGGGGAGGCAGTACAGGGGAGGCTGTGTCCGTGTAAACAATGTCTCTCTGGCTGAGACAGCAGCACATCTATTGAACGTATGTACACCTCCACCTCCACCATCTATCCATCTCCATCTCCATTCCCCTATTGCAACTCCTCCACATCCAGACTAGTAATAACAACTGTATTCCTTTCAAATACTTTAGCTGCATGTGCCATTTGAGATGCAACCAATGTATTTTCATGGCCAAGAAGATCGCGACAATACCAGGCTAACAGTGGGCAGGGCAGCAGTGGGCCTATCCTCCTATCCTTTGATCTGATCCCAGGGCAGATCTGCCAACACTCCCGCTACTCATCACACTGTCCCAACCCTACTGCTGCTGCTGCCTCCTGCCAGCCCACAGCCACGACTCAACACCATCTGTAGGCTACAACTCTGGAGGAAACCCATCCTCCATCCATAATCAGTCAACAACAAAGACAGACAGGCAGCCTTGGCAGCCGACGGACGGAAGGCCCAGTGGAGGTGGACTCTCAGCTCAGTCATAGCTGTTAAGGGGAAACTTTGACAGGGATTTGGTACAAACTTTGCATTGAAAATGGAACAAAGACACCGAAATATATTTTCTGACATATGTTCCATTTTGGTCTGGCCTTCAACATGATCTAATTGACTCACAGATGTGATTGGTCAAAAATCATGTATTCAGGGTACTGTATGTGTATATTACAGTCTGAGAAGCATCTCATGGGGGTGAAGGAGTGATGCTTCTATTCAGACTTTTCTTAGTCGAGATGCGAAAAAAGTTGGAAAAGGATTTGCTAACCACTTTGTCCTCCTGTTGCAATTCCGCGAGAGCAGACAGAGATAGAGGGAGTGGAAGACAGGGACAAAGAAAGAGAGAGAGAGGAAGAAAGGAAAGGGGAGAAAGATTGTGAGTGACATTAGTACACTTTGACACATCGCATTCCGACAGTGAGGGTATTGAACGGCACCAAGCATAAACACTCAGTCACACAATAATAAATCAAGGCTTACTCTGTAGGAGGATGTCACAACAAGGTTAGTTAGTTAGACAGTGGAGCAGCATGGTAATACACAGCAGACATGAGATTTAGGGCTGTTGTGAGATGCCAGGGGAGAAGCTCCCCCCAGTGGTAAAGAAAGAGATTTACATTTGAAATAATTAGGAGACCCTCTTATCCAGAGCAACTGCGGTTAAGTGTCTTGCTCAAGGGCACATCGAGTCTGGGATTCAAACCAGCAGCCTTTCGACTACTGGCCCAACACTTTTAAATGTTTGGGTTTTTTTTCACCCCTTTTTTCTCCCCAATGTTGTGGTATCCAAATTGGTAGTAGTTAGTCTTGTCTCATCGCTGCAACTCATGTATGGACTCGGGAGAGGTGAAGGTCAAGAGCTATGCGTCCTCCGAAACACAACCCAACCAAGCCGCACTGCTTCTTGACACAATGCCCATCCAACCCGGAAGCCAGCCACCAATGTGTCTGCGCCCGACCCGCCACAGGAGTCACTAGTGCGCGATGAGATAAGGCTAACCCGGACGACGCTGGGCCAAATGTGTGCCGCATCATGGTCCTCCCGGTCGCGACCAGCTGCGACAGAGCCTGGACTCGAACCCAGAATCTCTAGTGGCACAGCTAGCACTGCGATGCAGTGCCTTAGACTCCTGCGGCACTCGGGAGGCCCTGCCCAACACTTTTAACTACTAGGCTACCTGACGCCATGCTAAAAACAAGACCTGAAGAAATCACTGCACTAGAATCATCCCTCACCAGATTCACAGTCATGCAGAGAATATGAATGGGAGAAACATTGGTAGGAGCTGGTATATGGTATAGATCGTCAGTAGGGATGAGTTGTGAGCTGCACCACTGTCTGTATCTGGCTTGAGGCCCAGTTTCTGATTTCACACTAATGTTCCATAACCCAGTGGAGGATTTGATTTGAGACAGAAATGGATGTACTAGTCAGGCTATTTTTGGGACCCAAGAGAGAGAGTATCAGCAAAAAAACACTCTCTCACGACAGCTGGACTGGACTGGCCTGCATGTGATTGTAGAAAACAAATTGTATTGACAAATTACTTCCACCTTCCCACTGTAATCTTACAAGAGGACAATCACTACAAAACATTTTTTCCAGGTATGCATGCGTGTGTGTGCGTTCATAGACACAGACAAACAGAGGTAGCTAGGCTCAACCTCCTCACCTTATTTGACCGCAGAGACACTCGTCCTCCGCACCGAGCACAGAATTTCGTTTGGCAATATGAACAGAGGTGGCCGCAGCCGTCAGCGAATTTGGTTTTGTGGCAAATCCCGCAGGTAGGAGAGTCATTGGGGTTCTTCTGGGGTTCTCCTGTCGTCCCCGTCTGCAGGGTCGTATCGTCCCCCATCTTCTTCACCTGGTCCTTGTAGCTCTCAAACTGCTGGTGCAACTTCCTGCAAGGAAGGAAGCAAGAGAGGAGCGCAGTTAGGAAAAGATCAGTTCAGAACAGAAACTTTGTCCTAAATGGCTCCCTAGTCCCTACTCCCGTTAAAGTGCACTACTTTCGCCAGAGTATAACAATGCACTTCAGGGGATCGGAAGTCATTTCAGATGTCTTTGTGCTGTAACTGCAGGATGTTGTGTGAGGTCCATTAGTGTTGGTAGACAGTAAAGCAGCATATGTCGCCATGATTCCTTTCTAAGAGAAATGTAGGGAACACTTTCTAGGAGGAACATGCTTTATAATGGCCTTGATTATATACTGTATACTTATAGAAAGTGGAACCGAAAGGTTTTGTCAACCAAATAACCTACAGTTTGTTACACACAACTGTCAGAGAAATGTTTGTATGTTCTGCATTGCATATTGTTGTACTGTCACTATAGTTCTCCATTCACATAGAGCTGCACCCATCTTTACTGAAACAAGGCGGGCCAGGTTGGAAGGTATAGAGTTTGCATCGCAAGTTTAAAAGCCTAACTTAATTCCACTTACTCAGGTTCCCTGCGTTTAATGAATCATTTGTACCTGTGTTTCTATTTCAGGGCGGGGCCCGAGACGTAAGCTAATACAGCCCTCCAAATGTCAATGCCCACACTTCAGTGGAAAGAACACATCAAATCTGTTTTCACAGCAACAACATCATGACTAGGTAGCCTACACTACAGCATCCATCCAACCATCGGGCTAACAGTGCCTTTAGACAGTGCAGAGGAATCAGACTATTGAGTAGGCCTCCATGTGGATTACTGAAACAACGGCACCCTTCAAAAGACTTTGTATACGGCCCAAATGGCACACTATTCCCTACACAGTGCACTACTTTTGACTAGTGCCCTGTGTGAAAAGGGTGCCAAATAAAGAAAAGGGGGTCATTTGGAAGGAAGCTTTTAGCTCAACGTTCTCTTTTAATCTGCACCGCCTGCTCAAAACACTAGATGTACATTCAGTGTCATCTTTGTCTATACTCTCCCAATACACCCACACATGACAGGTCCAATCGGACCTGAAGACCAGAGGACCCTGAAACGCTACCTCACACAGACAGACCAGCATGCATTTTGTATGACACATGTCAATCGGGTGTATCCTTGGAAACTAAAACCCTGGCTGACTTCATGTTATGGCGATTAGAATTGGTTTCCTCTCCACATTTTCCCCTGCAACATTCATTAGTCACGTGAATTATTAACCAGAGCTATCATTTTTACCGTCCGTATGCATGGCCTGGTGTCGCGTAGGTGATAAACATGCTGCCTCCTCTTTCCCACAAACAGGCCTTTTATTTAGATCCCAAATGTAATTGGTGCGTGACTCGATGTGGCTGGGCCTTGTCTGATGACGATCACCCTGCTGAACACTAGATAGAGACGGAACCCTGGATGGCACCTCTCTGTGTCACACTGCCACGCTGCTCTGCCCACTCTGAATGAACACTGGGCTACTACTGTCACTATATACTGAACACAGATTAGACCTGGGACGTGGTGGTGTGGTGTTGTTTAACACACAGACAAACACACAGACACCTGACCAGTACTGCGCTTCTTTCGGTAAGTACGAGGAGTTGGCTCAGGTCTCCAACCTGACTCTGCCACACTCCCTGTGTGCCCCCAAAAATGTTTTTGGGGGCTGCCTCTCGTGCCTGTCGCGCTGCTGTGCTGCCTCCTCATATTGCCGCCGCTCAGCATTCGCTGCCTCCAGCTCTGCCTTGGGGCGACGATATTCCCCAGCCTGTGCCCAGGGTCCTTTTCCGTCCAAAATCTCCTCCCATGTCCACAAGTCCAGAGATCGCTGCTGCCCAATACCACGCTGCTTGGTCCTTAGTTGGTGGGTGATTCTGTAACGCTCGTTGTGGGTGTAAGAAGAGGAGGACCAATGCGCAGAATATACACAACCCAACCAGCCATACAGCTTCTTAACACAGCGCGCATCCAACCCGGAAGCCAGCCGCACCAATGTGTCGGAGGGTACGCCGCGCACCTGGCAACCTTGGTTAGCGCGCACTGCGCCCGGCCCGCCACAGGAGTCGCTGGTGCGCGATGAGACAAGGACATCCCTACCGACCAAGCCCTCCCTAACCCGGACGACGCTAGGCCAATTGTGCGTCGCCCCACGGACCTCCCGGTCGTGGCTGTTTACGACAGAGCCTGGGCGCGAACCCAGGGACTCTGATGGCACAGCTGGCCATTAACCACAGCGCCACCCGGGAGGCTCCCTAAGTATGATTCTCAATCAGAGACAACGAACGACACCTGCCTCTGATTGAGAACCATACCAGGCCAAACACAAAACCACAACATAGAAAAAAGAACATAAACTACCCACCCAACTCACGCCCTGATCATACTAAAACAAAGACATAACAAAAGAACTAAGGTCAGAACGTGACATCCGATGCCAAGAGGTGGGTCTTTAAAATGTTTCTTCCCATGGCCAGAGACTTGGATTGTCCGGCCATGCACTACTGAAGTCATAGTAAAACTCCTTGCTATTTTTATCTCACTCGAGTTATGAGGGGGTCCCTGATGAATTTGTTATCGCAAAAGGGGTTACTGGCCCCAAAAAGTTTGAGAACCGCTGGTTTAGTGGGCATACAAAGGCTTCTATATTCACTAGAGAGAGTCACTAGAGAGCTGCCATTCAAGATGCAACTCTCTCTAAACCAGGAAGAGGGTTAGGAAGAGGAGAGGGGTAGGAAGAGATAGGGAGAAGAAGAAAGAGAGGGAAAGGAGGGGTAGGTAGAGGAGATGGCCAGGGAAAATATGGAGAGGAATAGAGCGAGAAGGAGGAGGAGAGAACTAGAGGAGAGAGAAATAGAGGAGGAGAGAGGGGAGGAGAGGGGTATATTGAGAGGTTCAGGCAGCTGGTGGATGGCTCCCGTTCCTCATCCGTCTCCCTCTCGGTCAAACCTGGTCAAACGCGCATGACACAGCTGACATGTAATCATATGCTGCTCATTGTATCAGCTCTGGCTGTCTATCCGACCCTTCTTTCCTCTGAACCACACTAACACAGGCTGCATAAACAGGCTGAAACATGAGCCCTGCCCTGTCCTCTACTGTATACCGTATGACGGAGCTAACATAGTATCCCTACAGGGACCCAGCCAAGGCCGGAAACTCAATACGTGTCTGCCTGTTGGCCTTAAGTATGAACTCAGGGGGTTATTTTATCAAGACATGCCTTTTAAATGATTAAAATTGTGTTCCTTGTGGATGTCAGACTGGGTGACATAACATTGATGTCACCATCTGATGTCATGTTTCTGTGATATAGCACAGTCACGGTGCACATCAGATGCATTTATCCAACCACAATGCAATATTGATATAATCTGTTCCTATTCTAGCACTATTACAGTTTTAAAATGTAAATGGCTGTCACTTAATCGAAAATGTATCATGCATTTTATAGATGAAATGTCTTGTATTCTTCACCGTAGTAAAATAAAACTAAAGAATATGGTAATTTTCCTGAATAAAAATTGTGTGCTTGCTCCAGCTGTCCAAAAGTATCATTTGAAAGCAGACTTGACTCTTGGCCATAGGCAGCGCGTCCATAAGGTTTATCCTAAAGTAAATTGAATTAATTGCCAAAATGATATAGCCTAATACAGAATAGTCTACACAGAAATACATAAAATCGTTACTACACCAAAAAGCTTCTTAAAAATAATAAAACCCTGTGGATTGTTTAAATCGCATAGCCGGAAGGGTCCTCAATTTGGGCAGCGTGCACGGGAAATACCGAATAGATGATTGTTGAATTGCGAATGTCAGCGAAAGAGAGGCCCAGCCAGGCATATCGCAATATTTCAAAATACAATCGCGTGAAAACATCGGTGGAAAAGCAAATGGCTATTTTTGTATGGAGAACACCATCAAAAGACTAATCTGCCTGTTATAAAAATTCTCAATTTATTTGAGCGAATAGTAACGCGGAGCATCGGCCGTATCCCGACGTGTGCATATTCACTGTCTTTATCATTGGGTCAATTTTTGGACAATCATTTCCTCTTCCATATTGTCTTTCTGGCTCCTCTTTTCGTAGACCTATTAGATAGTATTGACCTATTAGATTTTATTGATCTGTATGACAGTCAGCAGAGTTTAAGATACCCTGTAATTTTTCTCGTAATAAAAGATTCAGCTATGTATGTACGAGCCTCAAGCTCTACAATACAGTGAATTGCTCTTGACTCTGTGTATCATGCAGGCCTTCGTTTTGTCACCAATCAGAGATGTCTATCTAACTCTCCATTGTGATCTGTCGGGTGAACATCAATAGCAACACGCAGGCTCCAACACTGGCAAGTTCTCATTTATAAAGTCATTTTAGGAAAACTACCATTTTATCTATCCTCTCTTCAAGCTTGAAATAAAAACACATACAAGCTCAGATCTCAATCTTGTTTTAGGCTAAGAGTCACGGAAATGTGAACTGAGTATGGAAAAAGGTCCTGTCATTACTCAGCCCCCATGTCATGGAATTCCCTCCAAGACAACATAAAACTCAATGACCTGGTGTCCCTGGAGGAGGAACAGGTAGTTGAGACATGTCATCGTTTCTAATTGTCACCCCATGTCAATAATTTGCCGTGCCTTATATAAGGAAGACCTTTGTTTTACTACACACACACACACACACACACACACACACACACACACACACACACACACACACACACACACACACACACACACACACACACACACACACACACACACACACACACACACACATCCACTGTTTGTTTGCTGTTGTATTTGTGCTGTTGCCAGTGACTTCTGTCTGTGTTGTCCGTTTTGGCTTACAACGTTTTTTTGTCCGAGGCCAGAAGGCTTTTTGCCTCTTGCCAGGCCGTCGTTGTAAATAAGAATTTGTTCTTATTGACTCGCCTGGTTAGATAAAGGTTAAATAAAACAATTAAATACATCTCCAATCCTATAAAGTGGAGTAGAATTGCATGAAATGTGTTTATAAAAGCCCATATATTTCCCAAACAGTGATTGAGTTATATTATTAGCATAAATCGTGACTATCCCATCAACTCATCACATTGGGAATAGCAGACTATCTTACATAAGTCTGCAAAAGTGGTGATGCATGGAATGCTTAATTATAAAGGAGAATTTTTATGGTGAAAATGAGCTTCCCCAAACTTGAGACTCATGCGCCGCCTATGCTCTTGGCAGTATCTGACAGGTCAGAGGTCAAACATGTTGTACAGACCACACTAGTCAGCCATACTGTATGTTTAGGCCTACTACAGTAACTGTCTGGTTCAGGGGCAGGCAGTGCACATCTTACTTACGTCTCAGGCTCAGACACAGGCTCAGGCTCCTTCTCATTTTGGGACTTTTGCTGAGGTTGCAGAACGTTATTTACCAGCTCAGTGATCCCACTAAAGGGACTAAACCACCTGTTCAAATAAGTAAGCAAACAACGTGACTGTACACCACACCACAGAAAGATGAAGAATCAACACATTGTCTGGGCTGGCTGAGACAAGGGAATCCCCCATTAAAGCACACACACCCAGCAAGGCTTACACAAAGTCAGAGTGGCGGTACTGTATGGAAGCCTAGCAGGGACATTCATTGTGATGACAGCAGACCAAGAAAGAGGGACAGTCAACCACATCCACAACCACAGAGAAAGAGGAGGACAGGAAGTATAAAAGCAGGAAAGAAGCTACAGCAAATGGAAATGGAAATTGCATTGAATGGTCAGCCAATAGTTAGGAAGGTGGTAGTATAGTAGTAGTATAACGTTTTCATATAGATCAGATAGTTGCTGTGTTTAGAGGTAGATTTGGACACAATGCAGGACGGAAGGTAGCTGACTAGAAGCATCCAGTTCACACATGGATGAGGAAGTAAGGAGTCTGAAGGTGAAGTTCCCTTACAAGCTAATCAGAATGCAAATGACACAACAGGGCGAGCCAATATCAGGGGAGAAGGGGCGGGGCCCACTGTGACAGGAAGCTACATTGACCAACAGGAAGAAGTGTCAAAGCCTAGAGCACTCTGGGTAATGTGTTACTTACTGTGCCGGCTGAGGCTTTTGTTCTTCTTTGACCCTAAAAAGATAATTGTGGACAGCTCAGTGCTCAGTGCTCAGTGCATACACAACACAAAGACATGGAGAACACACACAAAACAACACTAATAAATACATACATAGAGATTAAACAATGATGATGACGAGGATGAACATAATTACTGAATATTGTAATAGCTTTAAAGCATATGATCAAGATATCAGTGATGATGATGAAGAACATAATTACTGTATATTGTAATAGCTTTAAAGCATACAGTATAATCAAGATATCAGTGAGGATGATGATGATGATGAACATAATTACTGTATATTGTAATAGCTTTAAGGCATATGATCAAGATATCAGTGATGATGATGATGATGATGACAAAAAAAACACAACAATAAAAATCATAACGTTTTAAAATGACAGTAAAAACATAAGATTCACAGGAAGTAAATAATAAAATATTGTGCTGCCATGATGTTTGTGCTGTCATGTCACACCTGAATTGATTGAATACGACTCTGGAACTCTAGCTGAGGGTCTCACTACTTCCAGACTTCCAAACCATTCACCAATCATTTCTTAACACATTTACAGTAGCAGACACATCTTGTTAGAAAAAGTCCTCTTTGGTACAAAGCCTGTGGTCTCGTGGTAATTCTTCAGGGTCCAGTCAAATATGCCTCTTCCCTGGAAACCAGGGTTTAATCCCTGGATCCACTCTTCCTCATGACACTAGTAACCCACACATCACCCCTCACAATAAAGAGGTCAGTCAGATGAGAAGGTATAGACAACAGTCAAAAGGGTGACAACCAGGTTCATGTGCATAGACTGTATACCAAACAGGATGTCTACAGACAGTCTAAGACCAGTCTCACACACACAGTCTGTCTCTATCATCACGTCTATAGATTGTATTTCTTCATATCTATCTTATTTTCTAGTTTTGACCCTCTGTTTCACACATTATAAGCAGTAGCCTCCAGGTTTGACTGAATTTGACTGAGGTTACACTGCTCTCTAGTGGACAGAAGTGTGGTTTCCTCTGCTAAGCGTAAAAGGGGAAGAGATGTACACAGAATAGCAATAATGATACATGTCCAACATAGCTGTTGACTTGGAGTTCTGAGATCATAGGTGGCACAGCCCACTCCCCAGCCCTAGCCCTAAACCCCAGCCCCAGCCCTAAACCCCAGCCCCAGCCCACTCCCCAGCCCCAGCCCTAAACCCCAGCCCCAGCCCTAAACCCCAGCCCCAGCCCACTCCCCAGCCCCAGCCCTAAACCCCAACCCCAGCCCTATACCCCAACCCCAGCCCCAGCCCTAAACCCCAACCCCAGCCCTAAACCCCAACCCCAGCCCTAAACCCCAACCCCAGCCCCAGCCCTAAACCCCAACCCCAGCCCTATACCCCAACCCCAGCCCTATACCCCAACCCCAGCCCCAGCCCTAAACCCCAACCCCAGCCCTATACCCCAACCCCAGCCGTAAACCCCAACCCCAGCCCTATACCCCAACCCCAGTACTATACCACAGCCCTATACCCCAACCCCAGTACTATACCCCAGCCCTATACCCCAACCCCAGCCCCAGCCCTAAACCCCAACCCCAACCCCAGCCCTATACCCCAACCCCAGTACTATACCACAGCCCTATACCCCAACCCCAGTACTATACCCCAGCCCTATACCCCAACCCCAGTACTATACCTCAACCCCAGTACTAAACCCCAACCCCAGTACTATACCTCAGTATTATACCCCAACCCCAGTACTATACCTCAACCCCAGTATTATACCTCAACCCCAGTACTATACCCCAACCCCAGAACTATACCCCAGTACTATACCCCAACCCCAGTACTATACCCCAAACCTAGTACTATACCCCAAACCCAGTACTATACCTCAGTATTTTACACCAACCCCAGTACTATACCCCAACCCCAGAACTATACCCCAGTACTACACCCCAACCCCAGTACTATACCCCAAACCCAGTACTATACCCCAACCCCACTACTATACCCCAACCACAGTACTATAACCCAGCCCTATACCCCAACTCCAGTACTATAACTCAACCCCAGTACTATACCACAACCGCAGCCCTAGACCCCAACCCCAGTACTATACCCCAGCCCTATACCCCAACCCCAGTACTATACCTCAACCCCAGGACTATACCCTAACCCCAGTACTATACCCCAGTACTATACCCCTACCCCAGGACTATACCTCAAACCCAGGACTATACCCCAACCCCAGTACTATACCCCAGTACTATACCCCAACCCCAATACTATACCCCAGTACTATACCCCAGTACTATACGCCAGCCTTATACCCCAACCCCAGGCCTATACCCCAACCCTAGTACTATACCCCAACCCCAGTACTATACCCCAGCCCCAGTACTATACCCCAGCCCCTGTACTATACCACATCCCCAGTACTATACCCCAACCCCAGTACTATACCCCAGCCCCAGTACTATACCCCTACCCCAGTACTATACGCCAACCCCAGTACTATACCCCAGCCCCAGTACTAAACCCCAGCCCCAGTACTATACCCCAACTCCAGTACTATACGCCAACCCCAGTACTATACCCCAACCCCAGCACTATACCCCAACCCCAGCACAATACCCCAACCCCAGCACTATACCCCAGCCCCAGTACTATACCCCAGCCCCAGTACTATACCCCAACCCCAGTACTATACCCCAGCCCCAGTACTATACCACAAACCCAGCCCTATACTCCAACCCCAGTACTATACCCCAGCCCCAGTACTATACCCCAAACCCGGCCCTATACCCCAGCACCAGTGCAATAACCCAGTACTATATGCCAGCCCCAGGACTATATGCCAGCCCCAGTACTATACCCCAACCCCAGCACTATACCCCAGACCCAGTACTATACCCCAGCACTATACGCCAGCCCCAGTACTATACCCCAACCCCAGTACTATACACCAACCCCAGTACTACACCCCAGCTCCAGTACTATACCCCAGACCCAGTACTATATGCAAGCCCTATACCCCAACCCCAGCCCTATACCCCAACCACAGCACAATACCCCAAACCCAGTACTATACACCAGCCCCAGTACTATATGCCAGCCCCAGCACAATACCCCAACCTTAGTACTATACACCAGCCCCAGCCCTATACCCCAACCCCAGCCCTATAACCCAACCCCAGCACTATACCGCAGTACTATATGCCAGCCGTATACCCCAACCCCAGAACTATGCACCAGCCCTATACCCCAACCCCAGTACGATACCCCAACCCCAGTACCATTCCCCAGCCCCAGTACTATACCCCAAACCCAGCCCTATACTCCAACCCCAGTACTATAACCCAGCCCCAGTACTACACCCCAAACCCAGCCCTATACCCCACCACCAGTGCAATAACCCAGTACTATATGCCAGCCCCAGTACTATACCCCAACCCCGGTACTATACCCCAGCCCCAGTACTATACCCCAAACCCAGCCCTATACTCCAACCCCAGTACTATACCCCAGCCCCAGTACTATACCCCAAACACAGCCCTATACCCCAGCACCAGTGCAATAACCCAACCCCAGAACTATGCACCAGCCCTATACCCCAACCCCAGCCCTATACCCCAACCCCAGCACAATACCCCAAACCCAGTACTATACGCCAGCCCCAGCACAATACCCCAACCTCAGTACTATACACCAGTCCCAGCCCTATACCCCAACCCCAGCCCTATAACCCAACCCCAGTACTATACCACAGTACTATATGCCAGCTGTGTACTATACCCCAGCCCCAGTACTATACCCCAGACCCAGTACTATACCCCAGACCCAGTACTATACGCCAGCCCTATAACCCAACCCCAGTACTATACCGCAGTACTATATGCCAGCCCTATACCCCAACCCCAGCCCTATACCCCAACCCCAGCACAATACCCCAACCCCAGTACTATACACCAGCCCCAGTACTATACGCCAGCCCCAGCACAATACCCCAACCTCAGTACTATACACCAGTCCCAGCCCTATACCCCAACCCCAGCCCTATAACCCAACGCCAGTACTATACCACAGTACTATATGCCAGCCGTATACCCCAACCCCAGAACTATGCACCAGCCCTATACCCCAACCCCAGTACTATAGCCCAGCCCCAGTACTACACCCCAAACCCAGCCCTATACCCTACCACCAGTGCAATAACCCAGTACTATATGCCAGCCCCAGTACTATACCCCAACCCCGGTACTATACCCCAGCCCCAGTACTATACCCCAAACCCAGCCCTATACTCCAACCCCAGTACTATACCCCAGCCCCAGTACTATACCCCAAACACAGCCCTATACCCCAGCACCAGTGCAATAACCCAGTACTATATGCCAGCCCCAGGACTATATGCCAGCCCCAGTACTATACCCCAACCCCAGTACTATACCCCAACCCCAGCACTATACGCCAGCCCCAGCACTATACCCCTACCCCAGTACTATACGCCAACCCCAGTACTATACCCCAACCCCAGTACTATACGCCAACCCCAGTACTATACGCCAACCCCAGTACTATACCCCAACCCCAGTACTATACCCCAACCCCAGTACTATACCCCAACCCCAGCACAATACCCCAACCCCAGTACTATACCCCAGCCCCAGTACTATACCCCAACCCCAGTACTATACCCCAGCCCCAGTACTATACCCCAGCCCCAGTACTATACCCCAACCCCAGTACTATACCCCAGTACTATACCCCAGCCCCAGTACTATACCCCAAACCCAGCCCTATACTCCAACCCCAGTACTATACCCCAGCCCCAGCCCCAGTACTATACCCAAAACCCAGCCCTATACCCCAGCACCAGTGCAATAACCCAGTACTATATGCCAGCCCCAGGACTATATGTCAGCCCCAGAACTATACCCCAACTCCAGTACTATACCCCAGCCCCAGTACTATACCCCAACTCCAGTACTATACCCCAGCTCTAGTACTATGTAGCCACAATACTGTACCCCAGCCTCAGCCCTATCTGAGAACGTGAGAGTGGCTCCTTGAGAGAGAGTGGAGTTGACGTAGCTCCTGCCGCGCAGACAGACAGCAGGACAATTACACAACGGCCTGTCACTGAGAGTTTAGTGTTTAGGGAAGAACTCCTAGATGTAATGAATGTTGCTCCCTGAATCAGCCAGCTTCCCACACGAGGCCAGACTGACAGACCTAGCTCACCTCACCTGCAGACACACCACAACATTGTGTGGATCCCAAATGGCACCCTATTCTATATAGGGAATAGTGAGCAATTTGGGACGCACACCAGAACATGAACATTGTCAGTGTAGTGGTGACTCACATCCACCAGGAAGAAAATGATTAATAACCCTGATTTCAGTTATGTATGAAATCTGGACTGATCCAGTGTGTAAATACAGTACATTTAGATACAATTCAGTCTTTGACTGCAAGGAAAAAATAAATGCTAATACTACTGCGACCCTGTGCAGCTCTTTAGGTATGCAGCTCTACGGCACCGTGTAAACCCTCTCTAGATTGTGCACAGTCTCAAACCTCTCTAGATTGTGCAGCTCTATGGCACAGTATCAATTCTCTCTCGATTTTAAGCTATATGGCATGGTGTCAACCCTCTCTAGATTGTGCAGCTCTATAGCACAGTGTCAACCCTTTGTAGAATTTAAACTCTATTACATGGTGTTAATCTTCTCTAGATTTTAAGCTCTATGGCAAGATGTCAACCCTCTAGATTTTAAGATCTATGGCATGGTGTCAACCCTCTCTAGATTGTAAGCTCTATGGCATGGTGTCAACCCTCGCTAGATGGTAAGCTCTATGGCATGGTGTCAACCCACTCTAGATTGTGCATCTCTATGGCATGGTGTCAACCCTCGCTAGATGGTAAGCTCTATGGCATGGTGTCAATCCACTCTAGATTGTGCATCTCTATGGCATGGTGTCAACCCTCTCTAGATTGTAAGCTCTATGGCATGGTGTCAACCCTCGCTAGATGGTAAGCTCTATGGCATGGTGTCAATCCACTCTAGATTGTGCATCTCTATGGCATGGTGTCAACCCTCTCTAGATTGTAAGCTCTATGGCATGGTGTCAACCCTCGCTAGATGGTAAGCTCTATGGCATGGTGTCAACCCACTCTAGATTGTGCATCTCTATGGCATGGTGTCAACCCTCTATAGGTTGTGCAGCTCTATGTTATGACGTGTCAACCCTCTATAGGTTGTGCAGCTCTAAGTTATGACGTGGACCAGTCTTGCATCATGGAACCGAAGGATGAAGGGTCTGTGAGCTTTGGGCCAGGCCCTCTGTTCACACCACAGGACGTTACCATGACCACCTGCTCCTACTTCACACCTTCTGTAGCTGGACAGGACCAACTCTCTCTGCTCTTTTATTCATACTTCACGTGCCTTTCCCAAATGACACCCTATTCCCTATATAGTCCACTACTTTTGACGAGGGCCCTTAGGGAATAGGATATGTTTTGAGACCCACCCTATATGACTGACTGGGTTCAAACCCAGATATCTTCCTGCACACCACAATGCTGAGTTAGACTGCTGAGCCAAAGCCTTTGCATCAGTTCAGGGGACTAACTCAGGTTAAGTAATGCCGGTCTCACTCACTCTCTTTCTCCCTCCCTCCCTCCCTCTTTCTACTTCTCCCCACATTTTGTCCTTCTCTCGCTCCCTCCAGCTCTCTCTTACCCTCCCCCTCTCTTCTTCTCGCCCCTTTCTCCTTCTCTCTCTCCCTCTCCTGCTCAATAACCTGCCTGCTCCTAAGTCAGGTCAGAGTAGGAGAACCACATCGATGTGACATCTATACAACGAGCCCTGATTCATCACATTCTTCCCATGCAGCCGGTCCGGAGAACAAGTGCTGCACCCCAAATGGAACCCTATTCCCTATATAGTGCACTATGTTTGACCAGGGCCCTATTCCCTATATAGTGCACTATGTTTGACCAGGGCCCTATTCCCTATATAGTGCACTATGTTTGACCAGGGCCCTATTCCCTATATAGTGCACTATGTTTGACCAGGGCCCTATTCCCTATATAGTGCACTATGTTTGACCAGGGCCCTATTCCCTATATAGTGCACTATGTTTGACCAGGGCCCTATTCCCTATATAGTGCACTATGTTTGACCAGGGCCCTATTCCCTATATAGTGCACTATGTTTGACCAGTGCCCTATTCCCTATATAGTGCACTATGTTTGACCAGGGCCCTATTCCCTATATAGTGCACTATGTTTGACCAGGGCCCACAGGGTTCCATTTGGGACGCAGATACGGTTTCCCACATGGCATAGGTGCCTGGGCAGGCAGGTCCAACAGCAGCCAAAACCGTTCTAATTGTTTCTGATGGGCTGAATAAATAGAACCACAGTCTGCCTATCCTCTCTGTCAGTCACAGGCTGACATGACGTAGCTAGAAGAGATACATTACACAGTCATGAGACATAGAACCACAGTCTGCCTATCCTCTCTGTTACAGGCTGACGTGACGTAGCTAGAGGAGATACAATACACAGTCATGAGACATGGAACCACAGTCTGCCTATCCTCTCTGTCAGTCACAGGCTGACGTGACGTAGCTAGAAGAGATACATTACACAGTCATGAGACATAGAACCACAGTCTGCCTATCCTCTCTGTCAATCACAGGCTGACGTGGCGTAGGTAGAAGAGATACATTACACAGTCATGAGACATGGAACCACAGTCTGCCTATCCTCTCTGTCAGTCACAGGCTGACGTGGCGTAGCTAGAAGAGATACATTACACAGTCATGAGACATGGAACCACAGTCTGCCTATCCTCTCTGTCAGTCACAGGCTGACGTGACGTAGCTAGAAGAGATACATTACACAGTCATGAGACATGGAACCACAGTCTGCCTATCCTCTCTGTCAGTCACAGGCTGACGTGACGTAGCTCGAAGAGATACATTACACAGTCATGAGACATGGAACCACAGTCTGCCTATCCTCTCTGTCAGTCACAGGCTGACGTGACGTAGCTAGAGGAGATACATTACACAGTCATGAGACATGGAACCACAGTCTGCCTATCCTCTCTGTCAGTCACAGGCTGACGTGACGTAGCTCGAAGAGATACATTACAGTCATGAGTCAATTTACAGGAGTGTGTGATCACTTACTGACATCCAAGTGTTAAGGACACCAAAAATATCTAGTAGTCTATACAAATAGAAACTATTTGTAACATTTTGTTCTGAACACATTTGATTTATAGCTGAGAAAACAAACACACTGTTGATGCAAGGTTTCAGGAGTAAATACCTATTTGACATATTTTACACTGACGTTACGTGACAGTAATAACTTCCTTTGAGATGATCGTTGTGTTATGGTTGGCATGGATACATGACGCAGAGTACATGGTGTCCATCTGTCAGTTGCATCCATCTCTACCTGCTTTTCACACAACAGACAGCATGACAACACATACACGCCAGTCCCACGGATGGAAGCCTTGATGGCATCATGTAACAGGGGCGTCAGGTAGCCTAGCTGTTAAGAGTGTTGGGCCAGTATCCGAAAGGTTTCCCTGTTTGAATACCTGAGCCAACCAATTGAAACATCTGGCGATGTGCCCTTGAGCAAGGCACTTAATCCTAATTGCTCCTGTAAGTGGTTCTGGATAAGACGGTCGGCTAAATGAATCAAATGTAACAGAGATAGTTACACTGTTAAGAGAAACCTAAACAACTCATCCACACTCCAACTCTTACGTTTCCCTGTGGGATTTCAGAGAAGACACGTTGAGAGGAGAAAACCCTTTACTTCATACGTTACATTATACTGAGCAGACACAGCTTTCTCTGTTACATTGCACTGAGCTTCTCCACAATGACTCCACCCAGGGAATAAATGCTCCCCAATTACTCTGTCTGCCTACTTTCCACCCTCACATCCGCCTCCCTCCCTCCCCTGCCTCCCTACACCTCCCTCGTATGCCGCCCTCCAGTGGCTCCCTTTGTTCCCTGTCTCGCCTCTCCTCCCTATGCCGACCTCCTTCCCCTGCCTAAATATGTCTGGGGTGCCCCAACCCATCAATCTAGCATGTGTTAATTCTAAGAAGCCCAGTCTTCCTTTCGGAAGTCGGTGCGGAGCGGAGCAGAGGGTGGCGTAGCAGAGAGGACTGTGGGATACGATCAGATACAGTGGTCCTAAGGGCCAGCATGACTTTTCCCTTCACCAACAGTGTAGTAGTAACTGGAACACGCTCAACATGGCTTCCAACTGGAGTCTCATGCTACGTCCCAAAGAGCACCCTATTCCATATGGGCCCTGGTCAAAATCAGTGCCTATACTACAGTATAGGGTGCCATTTGAGATGCTGTTTCTGTATAGTAGTGTCATGACCAGCCCTAACCACTCAGTCTGTCTAAGTCTTCCAAAGGCTTCCAAATAATTGGATGAAGAGATCATCCTGAGGCTCAGTAGGAAGATACCATATACAGACAATTAACACTTAATGCTTATGACTGCCAGGAGCACAAGTCAATGTACAGTCGTGGCCAAAAGTTTTGAGAATAACACAAATATACTTTTTTTCATTTTTAGCAGTTGCAGTTTTTAAACCGATACAGACCCAGATCTGTTTGTGCTCCTGTCAATGCCATTTGTCATTGTCAAGCCTGATAGAAACAGACTGGCACTGGGGCTACAGTGAGTACTGTGACCAGAGCAGAACCACCTCTCTCTACCTGCATGAGTCTGACAGGAACAGGAAGAAGAAGAGCTGTTCTAAAAATGGCAGCTCATTTAAAGACATGCAGCAGATTAAGTCCAGAGACACCTGTTCATTACACCTTTCTTCTTGTGAGGGGAGTGTGTGTGTGTGTGTGTGTGTGTGTGTGTGTGTGTGTGTGTGTGTGTGTGTGTGTGTGTGTGTGTGTGTGTGTGTGTGTGTGTGTGTGTGTGTGTGTGTGTGTGTGTGTGTGTGTGTGTGTGTGTGTGTGTGTGTGTGTGTGTGTGTGTGTGTGTGTGTGTGTGTGTGTGCGTGCGTGCGTGCGTGCGTGCGTGCGTGCGTGTGTGTGTGTGTGTGTGTGCTGCTACTTAACACTTTTCTCACTCCAAGAGGATTATGGGTAAGGGATGAGAGAGAGAGAGAGAGAGAGAGAGAGAGAGAGAGAGAGAGAGAGAGAGAGAGAGAGAGAGAGAGAGAGAGCGCTGATAACTTCCCTTTCCACTCTGAGAGTGAATTCCGAATGGCTCCCTTTTCCCTATATAGTGCACTACTTTTGACCAAGACCCAGGCTAGGGTGCTATTTGGGATACAGCCTGGCTCACTCTGCCACGTTGTGATAGGGAGCAGAGCAGGAATCTGGTCGTTGCGTGGAGGAGAGAGTTTGTTTGAGTAGCTACATCAGGTCTATATATGTCTATGCATTGAGGGACAAGCTGTGCACCACAGTTATAGTGAAAGGATTGTATATACAGTACTGTATTTACTGCAACCCTGGGCTTCCTGACCAGAGTACTGCACTAATAATCATGTGATTGTCAAAAATAGTTGGCTGTAGGATTTCTCTGAGCAGTGGGGAACTCACTAATCTGTAGCCAAATATAACTTCAAACTCATCTGTTTGAACAGATTACCTGCCAGGATTCAATTGAGCCTCCTCAAATCGTACACACTGTTGTGCTCACGTTCTACTAGAGCAGTACATACTGTAGGACCAATATGACATTTTAATAATGAGTTCAAATTAAAGGGACACTCATTTTTACATTGGTGTGTGAGTGTTTGGTAGTCAGTGTTGTGTGAACTCTGTACTGTTAGTCTATATCAGCTACAGTATGTCTGTGTATAAGTGTGTGTGTGTATGCATGTGTGTGTGTGTGCGTGTGTGCGTGCGTGCACTCGCCTGCCTGCCTGCCTACATTATATAACCTGACACGGATACATTTCATTGCGTCTTGGATCAGCAATTTCTAGGCAGCTGACGATGTCCCATGTTGATGTTACATCTCCACACGCGTATGTGGCATACACATACACATACACATACACACACACACATACACACACACACGTTTTTTTTACTATCCTTGTGGGGACCAAACAATTGATTTCCATCATTTAAAAAAAACTAACCCAATCCTAACCCCTAAGCCTTTTTCCTTGTGGGGATGGGAGAAATGTTTCCACTTGTCCTAATTTTCCTAGTTTGTCCTGATAGGCCAAATCTGTCCCCACAAGGATAATAAAACCAAAAACACACAAACACACACACAAACATCTCCAGTGGGAATAACAGGCCCTGAACCAACTCAACTACAACCCGGGAAAACAGATTTGGGTAACTTTACTAAAAGTCTGTAGGTATGAATAATGACTTATCATAATCATGTATCATGTAGGACCACCTTATAATGTCTAGTAATGACTAACAGCCATTTTGAGTCAGCTGAAATGTTCTGAGTCCAGCAGATAGACAAAACATATTATGAGCCTTCTAGTAACATGCGTTATGTCACGCCTTGGTCTTAGTGTTTTGTGTTTTCGTTGATTGTTTGGTCAGGCCAGGGTGTGACAGGGGTTTGTTTTGTTGTATTTCGTATTGGGGTTTTCTGGTTATTGGGATTGCGGCTGAGTAGGGGTGTTGTATGGGCTTGGCTGCCTGAGGCGGTTCTCAATCAGAGTCAGGTGATTCTCGTTGTCTCTGATTGGGAACCGTATTTAGGTAGCCTGGGTTTCGCTTTGTGTTTCGTGGGTGATTGTTCCTGTCTCTGTGTAGTTTCACCAGATAGGCTGTAATTAGGTTTCACGTTCCGTTTTGTTGTTTTTGTATTTGTATAAGTTATGTTGATGTATCGCGATCCTTCATTAAAGATCATGAGTAACAACCACGCTGCATTTCCAACTCTCTTTCAGGTCCAACTCTCTTTCAACAAACGAAGAACGCCGTTACACATTAAAGATGGAATCTGCGCCAATAGCCGCCCACCTCTGTTGTTATTGGTTTTGTTGCCGAGCTGAGGACGTTGCACAGCAGGGTAAAAACTATTACAGTACATATTGTGAGAGAGACTTACAAGAGCAATTAGGGTTAGGTGCCTTGCTCAAGGCCACACCGACAGATTTTACACCAAGTCGGCTCAGGATTCAAACCAGTGACCTTTCGGTTACTGGCCCAACCGCTAGGCTACCTGCATACATGGTTATAACCGTTTATAAATGCTCATACATGTTTTATACCCCTTGTTGTTGTGCCTATATATATCTCTCTCTCTCATAATAATAGCCTGCATGGCTAACAACAGACAGGTAATGGATACCCAGGCTATTATTGTGCTGTGCAGGCTGCATCCCAAATGGCACCCTATTCACTATATACTGCACTACTGTTGACTAGAGCCCTGTGGGAGCCATTTGGGACGTAGCCACAATTACCTGTCTCAATTCATCTCTGGCAAGTACGTCACTATTGGCTTGCTTAACTAAATTGCAAACATATACATGAGTACACATTGGGGACAGCCAGCCAGGCAGGGCTACCTGATACCATGATACCACTGTGACAGCACTTAGACAGATACACACCCATCAGTGGACAGAAATACTGCTGCACAGGCTTACTATATATATATTTATATACACACACACACACACACACAGCATTAGTACACAGGGTTTAAAACCACCCACACAGGGATAATGTCCATCGACGCTAACAATATTAAATGTAACCCTGCGGCCTCACTGTAACCAAGCTGAACTAAGACAGCCCTGTAATATCCACTGCCTGAATCAATCTGGTAATAACCTTAAAAGGATCTCCGAGACAATAAATGGGAATATGTCCAACAACACTGAGTCAGCAGTTAACCTTACATTAGCACATAGAAATGGACAAACGTTAAATTAGCATCGACAGCCTAAAATACCTTCCTGCTCCAAACATCTCTCGCCTCACAGGACGGAACTCAGATAGGAGTAGTCTAGGTTTCACTGGGGAATGCTCTATATGCAACACCCTCTGCCATGCAATACCCTCTGCCATACAACACATCCCGCCTTAGTGTAGTCATGGTAACGGTGGCAGTATCTCAGTGGGGTGTAGTGATATTAAGGGATTAGTACTAGATCCCTTCACCATCGGACCTCAGTCCAAGAGGTCGGGCCCAGGATAAACGCTTTTACACACACACACATGGACACAAACATACACACTCACAATATCTAATAATGTGTTGTAGTAGAAACTGTAGACGACAACAACGCCTCTGTATTGTTCCACTACCCTAAGGCTGTACAGTGTGTGTGTTGTTGTGTGTGTGTACACGTGTGTGTTGTGTTTTTGTGTGTGCTGTGTTTGTGTGTGTGTGTGTATGCATGTACAAACAGCATGCAGTATGTCCTAAAGTAGCTTACATAAGGTCATAAATTCATTACTGGTGATGTCATAATGACTATTTATCCTTCGTATTTGTGTCAATCACTAGTCCATTATTATCTAGCTAAACACTGTCCGACCACAAACACACACAGACACACACACACACAATACACGGTGAGCCCTCATCTTCTCTATGGTGTATTCAATGACAGATATATAGGCCACACCATAGCAAAAAAGAAGGGGCCCAGCGTGAATGTCAGTCCCACCACTCTGGATTGGGCAGCTAGCCCACCTGAGTTGAACGGTCAGAGTCCCACCACTCTGCACTGGGCAGCTAGCCAACCTGAGTTGAACGGTCAGAGTCCCACCACTCTGCACTGGGCAGCTAGCCAACCTGTGTTGAACGGTCAGAGTCCCACCACTCTGCACTGGGCAGCTAGCCAACCTGAGTTGAACGGTCAGAGTCCCACCACTCTGCACTGGGCAGCTAGCCAACCTGAGTTGAACGGTCAGAGTCCCACCACTCTGCACTGGGCAGCTAGCCAACCTGAGTTGAACGGTCAGAGTCCCACCACTCTGCACTGGGCAGCTAGCCAACCTGAGTTGAACGGTCAGAGTCCCACCACTCTGCACTGGGCAGCTAGCCAACCTGAGTTGAACGGTCAGAGTCCCACCACTCTGCACTGGGCAGCTAGCCCACCTGAGTTGAACGGTCAGAGTCCCACCACTCTGCACTGGGCAGCTAGCCCACCTGAGTTGAACGGTCAGAGTCCCACCACTCTGCACTGGGCAGCTAGCCAACCTGAGTTGAACGGTCAGAGTCCCACCACTCTGCACTGGGCAGCTAGCCACCTGAGTTGAACGGTCAGAGTCCCACCACTCTGCACTGGGCAGCTAGCCCACCTGAGTTGAACGGTCAGAGTCCCACCACTCTGCACTGGGCAGCTAGCCCACCTGAGTTGAACGGTCAGAGTCCCACCACTCTGCACTGGGCAGCTAGCCCACCTGAGTTGAACGGTCAGAGTCCCACCACTCTGCACTGGGCACCTAGCCCACCTGAGTTGAACGGTCAGAGTCCCACCACTCTGCACTGGGCAGCTAGCCCACCTGAGTTGAACGGTCAGAGTCCCACCACTCTGCACTGGGCAGCTAGCCCACCTGTGTTGAACGGTCAGAGTCCCACCACTCTGCACTGGGCAGCTAGCCCACCTGAGTTGAACGGTCAGAGTCCCACCACTCTGCACTGGGCAGCTAGCCAACCTGAGTTGAACGGTCAGAGTCCCACCACTCTGCACTGGGCAGCTAGCCCACCTGAGTTGAACGGTCAGAGTCCCACCACTCTGCACTGGGCAGCTAGCCAACCTGAGTTGAACGGTCAGAGTCCCACCACTCTGCACTGGGCAGCTAGCCAACCTGTGTTGAACGGTCAGAGTCCCACCACTCTGCACTGGGCAGCTAGCCAACCTGTGTTGAACGGTCAGAGTCCCACCACTCTGCACTGGGCAGCTAGCCAACCTGAGTTGAACGGTCAGAGTCCCACCACTCTGCACTGGGCAGCTAGCCAACCTGAGTTGAACGGTCAGAGTCCCACCACTCTGCACTGGGCAGCTAGCCAACCTGTGTTGAACGGTCAGAGTCCCACCACTCTGCACTGGGCAGCTAGCCAACCTGAGTTGAACGGTCAGAGTCCCACCACTCTGCACTGGGCAGCTAGCCAACCTGAGTTGAACGGTCAGAGTCCCACCACTCTGCACTGGGCAGCTAGCCAACCTGAGTTGAACGGTCAGAGTCCCACCACTCTGCACTGGGCAGCTAGCCAACCTGAGTTGAACGGTCAGAGTCCCACCACTCTGCACTGGGCAGCTAGCCAACCTGAGTTGAACGGTCAGAGTCCCACCACTCTGCACTGGGCAGCTAGCCCACCTGAGTTGAACGGTCAGAGTCCCACCACTCTGCACTGGGCAGCTAGCCCACCTGAGTTGAACGGTCAGAGTCCCACCACTCTGCACTGGGCAGCTAGCCAACCTGAGTTGAACGGTCAGAGTCCCACCACTCTGCACTGGGCAGCTAGCCCACCTGAGTTGAACGGTCAGAGTCCCACCACTCTGCACTGGGCAGCTAGCCCACCTGAGTTGAACGGTCAGAGTCCCACCACTCTGCACTGGGCAGCTAGCCCACCTGAGTTGAACGGTCAGAGTCCCACCACTCTGCACTGGGCAGCTAGCCCACCTGAGTTGAACGGTCAGAGTCCCACCACTCTGCACTGGGCAGCTAGCCCACCTGAGTTGAACGGTCAGAGTCCCACCACTCTGCACTGGGCAGCTAGCCCACCTGAGTTGAACGGTCAGAGTCCCACCACTCTGCACTGGGCAGCTAGCCAACCTGAGTTGAACGGTCAGAGTCCCACCACTCTGCACTGGGCAGCTAGCCAACCTGTGTTGAACGTCAGAGTCCCACCACTCTGCACTGGGCAGCTAGCCAACCTGTGTTGAACGGTCAGAGTCCCACCACTCTGCACTGGGCAGCTAGCCAACCTGAGTTGAACGGTCAGAGTCCCACCACTCTGCACTGGGCAGCTAGCCAACCTGAGTTGAACGGTCAGAGTCCCACCACTCTGCACTGGGCAGCTAGCCAACCTGGTTGAACGGTCAGAGTCCCACCACTCTGCACTGGGCAGCTAGCCAACCTGAGTTGAACGGTCAGAGTCCCACCACTCTGCACTGGGCAGCTAGCCAACCTGAGTTGAACGGTCAGAGTCCCACCACTCTGCACTGGGCAGCTAGCCAACCTGAGTTGAACGGTCAGAGTCCCACCACTCTGCACTGGGCAGCTAGCCAACCTGAGTTGAACGGTCAGAGTCCCACCACTCTGCACTGGGCAGCTAGCCAACCTGAGTTGAACGGTCAGAGTCCCACCACTCTGCACTGGGCAGCTAGCCCACCTGAGTTGAACGGTCAGAGTCCCACCACTCTGCACTGGGCAGCTAGCCCACCTGAGTTGAACGGTCAGAGTCCCACCACTCTGCACTGGGCAGCTAGCCAACCTGAGTTGAACGGTCAGAGTCCCACCACTCTGCACTGGGCAGCTAGCCCACCTGAGTTGAACGGTCAGAGTCCCACCACTCTGCACTGGGCAGCTAGCCCACCTGAGTTGAACGGTCAGAGTCCCACCACTCTGCACTGGGCAGCTAGCCCACCTGAGTTGAACGGTCAGAGTCCCACCACTCTGCACTGGGCAGCTAGCCCACCTGAGTTGAACGGTCAGAGTCCCACCACTCTGCACTGGGCAGCTAGCCCACCTGAGTTGAACGGTCAGAGTCCCACCACTCTGCACTGGGCAGCTAGCCCACCTGAGTTGAACGGTCAGAGTCCCACCACTCTGCACTGGGCAGCTAGCCCACCTGAGTTGAACGGTCAGAGTCCCACCACTCTGCACTGGGCAGCTAGCCAACCTGAGTTGAACGGTCAGAGTCCCACCACTCTGCACTGGGCAGCTAGCCAACCTGAGTTGAACGGTCAGAGTCCCACCACTCTGCACTGGGCAGCTAGCCAACCTGAGTTGAACGGTCAGAGTCCCACCACTCTGCACTGGGCAGCTAGCCAACCTGAGTTGAACGGTCAGAGTCCCACCACTCTGCACTGGGCAGCTAGCCAACCTGAGTTGAACGGTCAGAGTCCCACCACTCTGCACTGGGCAGCTAGCCAACCTGAGTTGAACGGTCAGAGTCCCACCACTCTGCACTGGGCAGCTAGCCAACCTGAGTTGAACGGTCAGAGTCCCACCACTCTGCACTGGGCAGCTAGCCCACCTGAGTTGAACGGTCAGAGTCCCACCACTCTGCACTGGGCAGCTAGCCAACCTGAGTTGAACGGTCAGAGTCCCACCACTCTGCACTGGGCAGCTAGCCCACCTGAGTTGAACGGTCAGAGTCCCACCACTCTGCACTGGGCAGCTAGCCAACCTGAGTTGAACGGTCAGAGTCCCACCACTCTGCACTGGGCAGCTAGCCCACCTGAGTTGAACGGTCAGAGTCCCACCACTCTGCACTGGGCAGCTAGCCCACCTGAGTTGAACGGTCAGAGTCCCACCACTCTGCACTGGGCAGCTAGCCCACCTGAGTTGAACGGTCAGAGTCCCACCACTCTGCACTGGGCAGCTAGCCCACCTGAGTTGAACGGTCAGAGTCCCACCACTCTGCACTGGGCAGCTAGCCCACCTGAGTTGAACGGTCAGAGTCCCACCACTCTGCACTGGGCAGCTAGCCCACCTGAGTTGAACGGTCAGAGTCCCACCACTCTGCACTGGGCAGCTAGCCCACCTGAGTTGAACGGTCAGAGTCCCACCACTCTGCACTGGGCACCTAGCCCACCTGAGTTGAACGGTCAGAGTCCCACCACTCTGCACTGGGCAGCTAGCCCACCTGAGTTGAACGGTCAGAGTCCCACCACTCTGCACTGGGCAGCTAGCCCACCTGTGTTGAACGGTCAGAGTCCCACCACTCTGCACTGGGCAGCTAGCCCACCTGAGTTGAACGGTCAGAGTCCCACCACTCTGCACTGGGCAGCTAGCCAACCTGAGTTGAACGGTCAGAGTCCCACCACTCTGCACTGGGCAGCTAGCCCACCTGAGTTGAACGGTCAGAGTCCCACCACTCTGCACTGGGCAGCTAGCCAACCTGAGTTGAACGGTCAGAGTCCCACCACTCTGCACTGGGCAGCTAGCCAACCTGTGTTGAACCAGAGTCCCACCACTCTGCACTGGGCAGCTAGCCAACCTGTGTTGAACGGTCAGAGTCCCACCACTCTGCACTGGGCAGCTAGCCAACCTGAGTTGAACGGTCAGAGTCCCACCACTCTGCACTGGGCAGCTAGCCAACCTGAGTTGAACGGTCAGAGTCCCACCACTCTGCACTGGGCAGCTAGCCAACCTGTGTTGAACGGTCAGAGTCCCACCACTCTGCACTGGGCAGCTAGCCAACCTGAGTTGAACGGTCAGAGTCCCACCACTCTGCACTGGGCAGCTAGCCAACCTGAGTTGAACGGTCAGAGTCCCACCACTCTGCACTGGGCAGCTAGCCAACCTGAGTTGAACGGTCAGAGTCCCACCACTCTGCACTGGGCAGCTAGCCAACCTGAGTTGAACGGTCAGAGTCCCACCACTCTGCACTGGGCAGCTAGCCAACCTGAGTTGAACGGTCAGAGTCCCACCACTCTGCACTGGGCAGCTAGCCCACCTGAGTTGAACGGTCAGAGTCCCACCACCACTGGGCAGTTGAGTTGAACGGTCAGAGTCCCACCACTCTGCACTGGGCAGCTAGCCAACCTGAGTTGAACGGTCAGAGTCCCACCACTCTGCACTGGGCAGCTAGCCCACCTGAGTTGAACGGTCAGAGTCCCACCACTCTGCACTGGGCAGCTGCCCACCTGAGTTGAACGGTCAGAGTCCCACCACTCTGCACTGGGCAGCTAGCCCACCTGAGTTGAACGGTCAGAGTCCCACCACTCTGCACTGGGCAGCTAGCCCACCTGAGTTGAACGGTCAGAGTCCCACCACTCTGCACTGGGCAGCTAGCCCACCTGAGTTGAACGGTCAGAGTCCCACCACTCTGCACTGGGCAGCTAGCCCACCTGAGTTGAACGGTCAGAGTCCCACCACTCTGCACTGGGCAGCTAGCCCACCTGAGTTGAACGGTCAGAGTCCCACCACTCTGCACTGGGCAGCTAGCCAACCTGAGTTGAACGGTCAGAGTCCCACCACTCTGCACTGGGCAGCTAGCCAACCTGAGTTGAACGGTCAGAGTCCCACCACTCTGCACTGGGCAGCTAGCCAACCTGAGTTGAACGGTCAGAGTCCCACCACTCTGCACTGGGCAGCTAGCCAACCTGAGTTGAACGGTCAGAGTCCCACCACTCTGCACTGGGCAGCTAGCCAACCTGAGTTGAACGGTCAGAGTCCCACCACTCTGCACTGGGCAGCTAGCCAACCTGAGTTGAACGGTCAGAGTCCCACCACTCTGCACTGGGCAGCTAGCCAACCTGAGTTGAACGGTCAGAGTCCCACCACTCTGCACTGGGCAGCTAGCCCACCTGAGTTGAACGGTCAGAGTCCCACCACTCTGCACTGGGCAGCTAGCCAACCTGAGTTGAACGGTCAGAGTCCCACCACTCTGCACTGGGCAGCTAGCCCACCTGAGTTGAACGGTCAGAGTCCCACCACTCTGCACTGGGCAGCTAGCCAACCTGAGTTGAACGGTCAGAGTCCCACCACTCTGCACTGGGCAGCTAGCCCACCTGAGTTGAACGGTCAGAGTCCCACCACTCTGCACTGGGCAGCTAGCCCACCTGAGTTGAACGGTCAGAGTCCCACCACTCTGCACTGGGCAGCTAGCCCACCTGAGTTGAACGGTCAGAGTCCCACCACTCTGCACTGGGCAGCTAGCCCACCTGAGTTGAACGGTCAGAGTCCCACCACTCTGCACTGGGCAGCTAGCCCACCTGAGTTGAACGGTCAGAGTCCCACCACTCTGCACTGGGCAGCTAGCCCACCTGAGTTGAACGGTCAGAGTCCCACCACTCTGCACTGGGCAGCTAGCCCACCTGAGTTGAACGGTCAGAGTCCCACCACTCTGCACTGGGCACCTAGCCCACCTGAGTTGAACGGTCAGAGTCCCACCACTCTGCACTGGGCAGCTAGCCCACCTGAGTTGAACGGTCAGAGTCCCACCACTCTGCACTGGGCAGCTAGCCCACCTGTGTTGAACGGTCAGAGTCCCACCATTCTGCACTGGGCAGCTAGCCCACCTGTGTTGAACGGTCAGAGTCCCACCACTCTGCACTGGGCAGCTAGCCCACCTGAGTTGAACGGTCAGAGTCCCACCACTCTGCACTGGGCAGCTAGCCCACCTGAGTTGAACTATCAGAGTCCCACCACTCTGCACTGGGCAGCTAGCCCACCTGAGTTGAACGGTCAGAGTCCCACCACTCTGCACTGGGCAGCTAGCCCACCTGTGTTGAACGGTCAGAGTCCCACCACTCTGCACTGGGCAGCTAGCCCACCTGAGTTGAACGGTCAGAGTCCCACCACTCTGCACTGGGCAGCTAGCCCACCTGTGTTGAACGGTCAGAGTCCCACCACTCTGCACTGGGCAGCTAGCCCACCTGTGTTGAACGGTCAGAGTCCCACCACTCTGCACTGGGCAGCTAGCCCAACTGAGTTGAACGGTCAGAGTCCCACCACTCTGCACTGGGCAGCTATCCCACCTGAGTTGAACGGTCAGAGTCCCACCACTCTGCACTGGGCAGCTAGCCCACCTGAGTTGAACTATCAGATTCCCACCACTCTGCACTGGGCAGCTAGCCCACCTGAGTTGAACTATCAGAGTCCCACCACTCTGCAGTGGGCAGCTAGCCCACCTGAGTTGAACTATCAGAGTCCCACCACTCTGCAGTGGGCAGCTAGCCCACTTGGCTCAGCTAACAGAGGATTTATCTGATATGAATCATCTACAGTATGTACAGCAGGCGGGTCATAAAGCTACTCACATTGTGGTTACTGTACGCATCTCTGTAACCATGTCTTGTTAATCTTTGGCCTGTTCTTTGTGATGGTAAAAAAACAGAGAAGCCGCAGACACAACTCACAAGGGTAATGTTGTTTCTAAAGGGTGTGATTAGGGGTTGTATAAGCACATGTAAGGTTTTCCAACGCTAGCTAGCAACCACACACACACACATACCCGCGGCTGTTACATAATGTCTGTCTTTGGTCAGGACTCCTCCGCACGCGTTGCTAATGGGCAGACATTGTATACGTAGTGTTTGTGTGTTGTGTGGTGGGAGAAAGAGACAGAGACAGACAGAGACAGACGGAGAGAGACGGAGACAGCACACAGCTTTTTGAGTCACCAGCTAGCACCTGCTCCAACCAGCTGAGTTCTGAATCAGCCGCGTCCACACACACACACACACACAGCACAAGCATGTATTTATTATTTGACTGTTCTCAGTTGTCATTCTGCTTCAGACCTCAACATCCATGGAAATAATGACCCAGTTCTGTCACAGTTCTGTCACAGCTCTATCACAGCTCTATCACAGCTCTATCACAGCTCTATCACAGCGCTATCATACACATTTTACTCTCTTCAGTCTGGTCAAACCATTACAAATACGTCCCATGGTGTCATTCCCTTCCAGTTCCATTGTATTTACATGTGATATGAAGCGTGCTATGCCTGATCCCAGTGGAAAGGGCCATTTGTCTGTGTCATGTTAACATGGAGATCCTAGCCTGGCGTGGTTGGGCATGTTAACATGGAGATCCTAGCCAGGCGTGGTTGGGCATGTTAACATAGAGATCCTAGCCTGGCCTGATGGATCATGTTAACATGGAGATCCTAGCCTGGCCTGGTCGGTCATGTTAACATGGAGATCCTAGCCTGGCCTGGTGGGGCATGTTAACATGGAGATCCTAGCCTGGCCTGGTCGGTCATGTTAACATGGAGATCCTAGCCTGGCCGGTCATGTTAACATGGAGATCCTAGCCTGGCCTGGTGGGTCATGTTAACATGGAGACCCTAGCCTGGCCTGGTGGGGCATGTTAACATGGAGATCCTAGCCTGGCCTGATGGGGCATGTTAACATGGAGATGCTAGCCTGGCCTGATGGGGCATGTTAACATGGAGATGCTAGCCTGGCCTGATGGGGCATGTTAACATGGGGATCCTCGCCTGGTCTGATGGGTCATGTTAACATGGGGATCCTAGCCTGGTCTGATGGGTAATGTTAACATGGGGATCCTAGCCTGGCCTGGTCGGTCATGTTAACATGGGGATCCTAGCCTGGCCTGATGGGTCATGTTAACATGGGGATCCTAGCCTGGCCTGGTCGGTCATGTTAACATGGAGATCCTAGCCTGGCGGGTCATGTTAACATGGAGATCCTAGCATAGCCGCGAGAAGTAGTTTGGGCGTGGGGGTATGCGCTTTTTCTGCTGGGGGGGGGGTGCAGAAAATAAAATTGCCTACACTGAAGACCTCTATATTGGTCCGCTAATACAGGCCTAGTAAAGACCAAATGCACTACTTTTGTGAAAAAATGTAAACTAAATATACTTGAGTGTTTACCAGCATTTGTAACTTGAGTCTGATAATTATCTGTACAGTTAATCTGATAATATTTATGGAAATGAAAATACTTCGATATGTTTTCGTTTCTTGAAATACTTTGCAAATTCAACTTTCTATGTGAAAACAGAAACGGTCTATTCATTCCTTTTCCATGGCTGCACTTATCCAGAGCAACTTACAGTAGTGAGTGCAAACATACCCGACATGGTCCCCCGCGGGAATCAAACCCACAACCATAGCATTGTAGCGCCATGCTCTACAAACTGAGCCACTTCATCACATCACCACAAACCACTTGATGTCTCAATGTACTCAATTACTGTATTGGTCATTGTTTTCATTCATGGTGATGGAAAGTCTACAGGTACAAACTGACCAGCAAACAGTGGGAAGGAAAAGTATGTGAACCCTTTAGAATTACCTGGATTTCAGTATAAATAATAGACAAACATAGTCTGCTTAAACTAATAACACACAAACAATTATAATTGTTCATGTCTTTCTTGAAGACACCATGTAAACATTCACAGTGCAGGTTAGAAAAAGTATGTGAACACTTGGATTTAATAACCGGTTGACCCTCCTTTGGCAGCAATAACCTCAACCAAATGTTTTCTGTAGTTGCTGATCAGACCTGCACAGTGTTGTGTTCCTTCCAAACAAGTCAACTGTACTTTCATCTGTCCACAGAATATTTTGCCAGCAGCGCTGTGTAACATCCAGGTGCTCTTTTGCGAACTTCAGACGTGCAGCAAGGTTATTTTGGACAGCAGTGTATATAATGTAGGTTGTCCCGCCCTTGTTTTGTGCGGGATTGTTTGTTTTTGACATTTCGTTTCGGCTGTCGGTGTTTTTGTGTTTTATTTCTTCGGTTTGTCTGTTAGTTCCTGTTTTGGATATTTTTCACCCTGTTTGTATTTTGGGTTGTCCGTGTTTATTGTTGTTCACCGGAGAATAAACCTTTATTCATTATTTGCTCTCTGCGCCTGATTCCACCCACCTTGACTAGTCGTGACAGAATCCCGCACCAAAACAAGGGCGGGACAACCTACATTATATACAGATACTAATTAACTAACACACAGGTGAAAACAATCAGACAAAACCAACAGATAACCGAAAAGGGATCGGTAGTGGCTAATAGGACGGTGACGACGACCGCCGAGCACAGCCCGAACGGGCAGGAGAGCCAACCTCGGCGGAAGTCGTGACATTTCTGGATTCCATTAGAATGTCAATTGAGCATCATGAGTGCCGCAGCAGTCTAAGGAACTGCATTGCAGTGCTTGAGGTGTCACTACAGACCCGGGTTCGATCCCAGGCTGTGTCACAGCCGGCCGTGACCGGGAGACCCATGTGGCGGTGCATAATTGGCCCAGCGTCGTCCAGGTTTGGCCGGACGGGATTTCCTTGTCCCATTGTGCTTTAGCAACTCCTTGTGGTGGGCTGGGTGCACGCAAGCTGACTTCCGGTCGCCAGCTGGACAGTGTTTCCTCCAACACATTGGTGTGGCTGGCTTCCGGGTTAATCAATCAGTGCGGCTCGGCAGGGTCGTGTTTCGGAGGACGCATGGCTCTCGAACTTTGCCACTCCCGACTCCGTAGGGGAGTTGCAGCAATGGGACCAGACTGTAACTACCAATTGGCTATCATGAAAAAAGGGTAAAAGTTGTTTTTTTTAAGAATGACAATCGCAGAGAAAGGGAAAGGGCAACAACTAATACAATTCCAAATATTGAATCCTGCAATATACTGTTCTTATTTATACTACCAGAGATGTGGTATAGAAAAAAAATCCCGTGCTACAGACATCTAAATTGGTCCACTAATACTACAAAAGTAAAGGCCTAGTGCTTAATTAAAAAATATATATAATAATAATATATTTATATACAGTATATATACATACAGTATCAGTCAAAAGTTTGGACACACCTACTCATTCAAGGGTTTTTCTTTATTTGTACTATTTTCTACATTGTAGAATAATAGTGGAGACATCAAAACTATGAAATAACAAATATGGAATCATGTCGTAACCAAGAAAGTGTTAAACAAATCTAAATATATTTTATATTTGAGATTCTTCAAAGTAGCCACCCTTTGCTTTGATGACAGCTTTCACACTCTTGACATTCTCTCAACCAGCTTCATGAGGTAGTCAACCGGAATGCATTTCAATTAACAGGTGTGCCTTGTTAATTGAAAGTTAATTTGTGGAATTTCTTTCCATCTTAATGCGTTTGAGCCAATCAGTTGTGCTGTGACAAGGTAGGGGTGGTATACAGAAGACAGCCCTATTTGGTAAAATACCAAGTTGCTGCTGGTGCTTTGATTGGGGTGTTTTGCTGGTGACACTGTTGGTGATTTATTTAGAATTCAAGGCACACTTAACCAGCATGGCTACCACAGCATTCTGCAGCGATTCACCATCCCCTCTGATTTGCGCTTAGTGGGACTATCATTTGTTTTTCAACAGGATAATGTCCCAAAATACACCTCCGGGCTGTGTAAGGGCTATTTGACCAAGAAGTAGAGTGATGGAGTGCTGCATCAGATGACCTGGCCTCCACAAATCACCCGACCTCAACCCAATTGAGATGGTTTGGACCGCAGAGTGAAGGAAAAGCAGCCAACAAGTGCTCAGCATTCACCCCAGCCCCCCCCTTCTCTCTTCCCCCCTCACTCTCTGTTTTCCAACCCCCGCCTACTGAGACTCCACTAGTAGTGGCCTGGCATGGTCCTGTCTTCTATCTGTCTGACAGTCTATTTGCAGTCGCCAGAAACACCTTCCCCCGCCTGCTGTAATATAGACATGTGTTTGTACAGTTTGTCTGGGACAGTTTTTCTGCCTGCCTACCTGGCCTGCCACTGGAGAGATGTGAATCTGTCCCTTCTATAGATCATCCTGCTAACAGCATGAAGGTCCTCACTCTCTCTTTTTGTGCTCTCAGCTACATGAACTGGTGCCATGTTCTACCATCAGACCATTGCACTGCTTTTCAGCCTCTCAGAATAGGCCATACACGTGTCCACACACACACACACACACACACACACACACACACACGCACGCACGCACACACACACACACACCAACTCAAGGCGTCCTTGTTGTGCAGAACAGAGAGATGCCTTTCCCTAACCTTTTGGAGTTCAGAAATCATAAAACGAGGCCTGAGGGAGTTTCACCACAGAGAAAAATGAAACAGGATTCTCTGACTCTGGATATCTACATTAACAGAACATTCTGGAATAATACAGGAGTATCCCCTCCACCTTCACACTACCTTTAAACACCATAGTTAGGAGGACCTTGGAACAGTTGATCAGAGTTGGGTGTACTGAGTAGAAGCTACAGTTCATGGCTGAAAAACCTCAAGCTCATGCTGCAGAAAAAAAAAAAGAATAATAATAATAATAATTGTTTGCAAGGAACTAGCGTCATCTTTGACAGAAAACTACAAGGTACAGGTCCAGATTAATAGGCCCAGGTTCATATCCATGCTTGTAGATGCTATCAAGCATATACTGTATTCTCTCCTCAGCTGCTTGATTCCATTGGGTCAAAAAGTGATGAACAGGGCCTCCCTTTCTCTTTCACTCTCTCCTTTTCTCTGTCTCTCTCTCTGTATCACCCTTCCCCTCTTTCTCTCTCCCTCTTTCACTCTCTCCTTTTCTCTGTCTCTCTCTCTGTATCACCCTTCCCCTCTTTCACTCTCTCCTTTTCTCTGTCTCTCTCTCTGTATCACCCTTCCCCTCTTTCTCTCTCCCTCTTTCACTCTCTCCTTTTCTCTGTCTCACTCTCTGTATCACCCTTCCCCTCTTTCACTCTCTCCTTTTCTCTGTCTCTCTCTCTGTATCACCCTTCCCCTCTTTCTCTCTCTCCTTTTCTCTGTCTCTCTCTCTGTATCACCCTTCCCCTCTTTCACTCTCTCCTTTTCTCTGTCTCTCTCTCTGTATCACCCTTCCCCTCTTTCACTCTCTCCTTTTCTCTGTCTCTCTCTCTGTATCACCCTTCCCCTCTTTCACTCTCTCCTTTTCTCTGTCTCTCTCTCTGTATCACCCTTCCCCTCTTTCTCTCTCCCTCTTTCTCTCTCTCCTTTTCTCTGTCTCTCTCTCTGTATCACCCTTCCCCTCTTTCACTCTCTCCTTTTCTCTGTCTCTCTCTCTGTATCACCCTTCCCTCTTTCACTCTCTCCTTTTCTCTGTCTCTCTCTGTATCACCCTTCCCTCTTTCACTCTCTCCTTTTCTCTGTCTCTCTCTGTTTCACCCTTCCCCTCTTTCTCTCTCCCTCTTTCACTCTCTCTTTTTCTCTGTCTCTCTCTCTGTATCACCCTTCCCACCTTTCTCTCTCCCTCTTTATCTTCCTCTCTGTCTCCCTCTCTGTATCACCCTTCCCCTCTTTCTCTCTCCCTCTTTCACTCTCTCCTTTTCTCTGTCTATCTCTCTGTATCACCCTTCCCCTCTTTCTCTCTCCCTCTTTCACTCTCTCCTTTTCTCTGTCTCTCTCTCTGTATCACCCTCCCCCCCTTTCTCTCTCCCTCTTTCTCTGCCTCTCTGTCTCTCTCTCTGTATCACCCTCCCCCCCTTTCTCTCTCCCTCTTTCTCTCCCTCTCTGTCTCCCTCTCTGTATCACCCTTCCCCTCTTTCTCTCTCCCTCTTTCACTCTCTCACTTTTCTCTGTCTCTCTCTCTGTATCACCCTTCCCCTCTTTCTCTCTCCCTCTTTCACTCTCTCCTTTTTTCTGTCTCTCTCTGTATCACCCTTCCCCTCTTTCTCTCTCTCCTTTTCTCTGTCTCTCTCTCTGTATCACCCTTCCCCTCTTTCTCTCTCCCTCTTTCTCTCTCTCCTTTTCTCTGTCTCTCTCTCTGTATCACCCTTCCCCTCTTTCTCTCTCCCTCTTTCTCTCTCTCCTTTTCTCTGTCTCTCTCTCTGTATCACCCTTCCCCTCTTTCTCTCTCTCCTTTTCTCTGTCTCTCTCTCTGTATCACCCTTCCCCTCTTTCTCTCTCTCCTTTTCTCTGTCTCTCTCTCTGTATCACCCTTCCCACCTTTCTCTCTCCCTCTTTCTCTCCCTCTCTGTCTCCCTCTCTGTATCACCCTTCCCCTCTTTCTCTCTCCCTCTTTCACTCTCTCCTTTTCTCTGTCTCTCTCTCTGTATCACCCTTCCCCTCTTTCTCTCTCCCTCTTTCACTCTCTCCTTTTCTCTGTCTCTCTCTGTATCACCCTTCCCCTCTTTCTCTCTCTCCTTTTCTCTGTCTCTCTCTCTGTATCACCCTTCCCCTCTTTCTCTCTCTCCTTTTCTCTGTCTCTCTCTCTGTATCACCCTTCCCCTCTTTCTCTCTCTCCTTTTCTCTGTCTCTCTCTCTGTATCACCCTTCCCCTCTTTCTCTCTCCCTCTTTCTCTCTCTCCTTTTCTCTGTCTCTCTCTCTCTCTGTATCACCCTTCCCCTCTTTCTCTCTCCCTCTTTCACTCTCTCCTTTTCTCTGTCTCTCTCTCTGTATCACCCTTCCCCTCTTTCTCTCTCCCTCTTTCACTCTCTCCATTTCTCTGTCTCTCTCTCTGTATCACCCTTCCCCCCTTTCTCTCTCCCTCTTTCTCTCCCTCTTTCTCTCCCTCTCTGTCTCCCTCTCTGTATCACCCTTCCCCTCTTTCTCTCTCCCTCCTTCACTCTCTCCTTTTCTCTATCTCTCTCTCTGTATAACCCTTCCCCTCTTTCTCTCTCCCTCTTTCACTCTCTCCTTTTCACTGTCTCTCTCTGTATCACCCTTCCCCTCTTTCTCTCTCTCCTTTTCTCTTTCTCTCTCTCTGTATCACCCTTCCCCTTTCTCTTCTCTCTCTCTCTCTTTTCTCTGTCTCTCTCTGTATCACCCTTCCCCTTTTCTCTCTCCTCTCTTCTCTCTCTCCTTTCTCTGTCTCTCTCTCTGTATCACCCTTCCCCTCTTTCTCTCTCTCTCTCTTTCACTCTCTCTCTCTTTTCTCTGTCTCTCTCTCTGTATCACCCTTCCCCTCTTTCTCTCTCTCTCTCTTCACTCTCTCCTTTTCTCTGTCTCTCTCTCTCTGTATAACCCTTCCACTCTTTCTCTCTCCCTCTTTCACTCTCTCCTTTTCTCTGTCTCTCTCTCTGTATCACCCTTCCCCTCTTTCTCTTTCCCTCTTTCACTCTCTCCTTTTCTCTGTCTCTCTCTCTGTATCACTCTTCCCCTCTTTCTCTCTCCCTCTTTCACTCTCTCCTTTTCTCTGTCTCTCTCTCTGTATCACCCTTCCCCTCTTTCACTCTCTCCTTTTCTCTATCTCTCTCTCTGTATCACCCTTCCCCTCTTTCTCTCCCTCATTTTCTCTGTCTCTCTCTCTGTATCACCCTTCTCCTCTTTCTCTCTCTCATTTTCTCTGTCTCTCTCTCTGTATCACCCTTCCCCTCTTTCTCTCCCTCTTTCTCTCTCTCCTTTTCTCTGTCTCTCTCTCTCTCTGTATCACCCTTCCCTCTCTTTCTCTCTCCCTCTTTCACTCTCTCCTTTTCTCTGTCTCTCTCTCTGTATCACTCCTTTTCCTGTCTTTCTCTCCCCTCTTTCTCTCTCCTTTTCTCTGTCTCTCTCTCTGTATCACCCTTCCCTCTCTTCTCTTTTCTCTGTCTCTCTCTGTCTCTTTCTCTCTCCCTCTTTCTCTCTTTTTTCTCTGTCTCTCTCTCTGTATCACCCTTCCCCTCTTTCTCTCTCCCTCTTTCTCTCTCTCCTTTTCTCTGTCTCTCTCTCTGTATCACCCTTCTCCTCTTTTCTCTCTCCTTTTCTCTTTCTCTCTGTCTTTTTCTCTGTCTCTCTCTCTGTATCTCCTTCCCACCTTTCTCTCTCCCTCTTTCTCTCTCCTCTCTGTCTCTCTCTCTGTATCACCCTTCCCCCTCTTTCTCTCTCCTCTCGTTCTCTCTTTCTCTCTCCTTTTTTTCTCTGTCTCTCTCTCTGTATCACCCTTCCTTCCTCTCTCTTTCTCTCTCCCTCTTTCTCTCTCTCCTTTTCTCTGTCTCTCTCTGTATCACCTCTTCCCCTCTTTCTCTCTCCTCTTTCTTTCACTCTCTCCTTTTCTCTGTCTCTCTCTCTGTATCACCCTTCTCTGTCTCTTCTCTCTCCCTCCCTCTTTCTCTCTCTCATTTTTCTCTGTCTCTCTCTCTGTATCACCCTTCCCCTCTTTCTCTCTCTCTCTCTCTCTTTTCTCTGTCTCTCTCTCTGTCACCTTTCTTCCCCTCTTTCTCTCTCTCTCCTCTTTCTCTTTCTCTCTCATTTTCTCTGTCTCTCTCTCTGTATCACCCTTCCCCTCTTTCTCTCTCTCCTTTTCTCTGTCTCTCTCTCTGTATCACCCTTCCCCTCTTTCTCCCCTCTTTCTCTCTCTCTTTTCTCTGTCTCTCTCTCTGTATCACCCTTCCCCTCTTTCTCTCTCTCTCTTTTCTCTGTCTCTCTCTCTGTATCACCCTTCCCCTCTTTCTCTCTCTCTCTTTCTTCCCTCTCTCCTTTCTCTCTGTCTCTCTCTCTCTGTATCACTCTTCCCCTCTTTCTCTCTCCCTCTTTCACTCTCTCCTTTTCTCTGTCTCTCTCTCTGTATCACCCTTCCCCTCTTTCTCTCTCTCCTTTTCTCTATCTCTCTCTCTGTATCACCCTTCCCCTCTTTCTCTCTCTCATTTTCTCTGTCTCTCTCTCTGTATCACCCTTCCCCTCTTTCTCTCTCTCCTTTTCTCTGTCTCTCTCTCTGTATCACCCTTCCCCTCTTTCTCTCTCCCTCTTTCTCTCTCTCCTTTTCTCTGTCTCTATCTGTATCACCCTTCCCCTCTTTCTCTCTCTCTTTTCTCTGTCTCTCTCTCTGTATCACCCTTCCCTCTTTCTCTCTCTCTCCTTTTCTCTGTCTCTCTCTCTGTATCACCATTCCCTCTTTCTCTCCCTCTTTCTCTCTCTCTCCTTTTCTCTGTCTCTCTCTCTCTTTGTATCACCCTTCCCCTCTTTCTCTCTCCCTCTTTCACTCTCTCCTTTTCTCTGTCTCTCTCTCTGTATCACCCTTCCCTCTTTCTCTCTCCCTCTTTCACTCTCTCTCTCTTCTCTCTCTCTCTCTCTCTCTGTATCACCCTTCCCCTCTTTCTCTCTCCCTCTTTCACTTTCTCCTTTTCACTGTCTCTCTCTCTGTATCACCCTTCCCCTCTTTCTCTCTCCCTCTTTCACTCTCTCATTTTCTCTGTCTCTCTCTCTGTATCACCCTTCCCCTCTTTCTCTCTCCCTCTTTCACTCTCTCCTTTTCTCTGTCTCTCTCTCTGTATCACCCTTCCCCTCTTTCTCTCTCCCTCTTTCACTCTCTCCTTTTCTGTCTCTCTCTCTCTGTATCACCCTTCCCCTCTTTCTCTCTCCCTCTTTCACTCTCTCCTTTTCTCTGTCTCTTTCTCTGTATCACCCTTCCCCTCTTTCTCTCTCCCTCTTTCACTCTCTCCTTTTCTCTGTCTCTCTCTGTATCACCATTCCCCTCTTTCTCTCTCCCTCTTTCACTCTCTCCCTTTCTCTCTCTCTCTCTCTGTATCACCCTTCCCCTCTTTCTCTCTCCCTCTTTTGCAACCTTTCCATCTCTCTCGCCATCTCTCTCTTTCTCTCGGTCTCCCTCTGAACTTTCTCTCTCTCTCCCTCTGTCTGTCTCCCTCTCTGTCTCCCTCTCTGAACTCTCTCTCCCTCTAGCTGTCTCCCTCTGGCTGTCTCCCTCTCTGTCTCCCTCTCTGTCTCCCTCTCTGACTCCCTCTCTGTCTCTCTCTCTGTCTCCCTCTGTCTGTCTTCCTCTCTGTCTCTCTCTCTGTCTCCCTCTCTGTCTCTCTCTCTCTCTGGTTTCCCCAGACCCTCCTCAGTAGTGCTGACTGCCTGCTTTCCGGCCGGCCAGGCTGCCTTTTCCCAGCATGCTCTCTGTCAGAGGCTTATATAACAGTGTTACGCCAGGAGCTGTGTGCTCTGCCTGGGCAGCACACTACATCCCTACACCACAATACTTTATACTGCTAAAACTGTCCCTACTAGAAATACTCTCCGTTACTGTACACTGTAAACACTGTGCTCTGCAAATGTGATTAAAGCGTCTCGGTGAGAAACGTACATTTCCATCATACGTTTTCATACTTAATCAACAAGGGAAACTCAATTGACAATCCCGAAGAGAGGGGAGAATAAGTTGAAACTTCATGGGATAGAAGGGTACGGAAGTGAATATGTGCATATGGGCAGTGGTGACTAACGCAGATCTATGTGTTTAATAAAGAACAAAGCTTTGGGAGACAATGGGCTCCTCCTGTCCCAGAGATGATGAGAGTGGTTTCTCTGTGAATGGGCTGATGTCCTGTTCCTGTCATATCAGCAGCAGAACAGGCTCCAGATACCATCTCACACGTCAGTACAGAGCTGCTCTCTCTCTCCCTCAGCCAGTTACTGACATTCAGCCAGCTAGCTCACAGAACGCAGGCTGTTTCACCCCTCCTACAACAGAAACCACTACCCAACCACAACACAACCATAGGTCTCTACTGTACACAACCAATACACACCCACTATTCAACCAATGGTTTCAGCTGATACCATCTCCCACGTCAATGCTTCACTCCCCTGCTACTGACACTAAGCAAGTTAGCAGGTAGCCTAGTGGTTAAGAGTGTTGGGCTGGTAACTGAAATGTTGCTGGTTTGAATCCCCGGGATGACTTGGTGAAAAATCTTTAGATGTGCTCTAGAACAAGGCACTTAACCCTAATTGCTCCTGTAAATCGCTCTGGATTAGAGCATCTGTTAAAAGACTCAAATGAAGCGAGTTCACAGAACAACAGACTATAACACTTCTCAGTACACCTTATATGTGTGACCTATAACTGAACTGCATTATCCCAATAAGGGCTGTATCAGATCAGACCAAAAGAGGCATGTACCGTGAATGTAACCTCAAAGTTTGCGTTCAGTGTGTTAGGAAAGGTTTCAAATTCAACAGATACTCTGAAGTAAAGTGGCATTAAAGGGATGGAGAGAGATGGTGAGTGCCAAAGAGAACGACAGTTCAGACTGAGACAGAATCAAATGTAGTGGGAGAGATAAGTGGAAATATTAACTGGTTGTGACAAGCCACATTGCCATGTTTGGTGTAACTCTAACCAGTCTCCAGCCTATCACAATCCTAGCCTCACAAAAAACACATTGTTCCTTTAATTAACATTCTGTATTCATTTGGCGTCAAGCACCGCCCCCAAACCCCCCTCTCAGCTCTCTCTATCTATTTCAACCCCCCCTTTCTCTCCCTCCACTGGGGGTGGAGGTTGCTCTCCGCATGGTAAAGAGAGAGAGAGAGAGAGCGTGTCTACATTGTTCAGTGGGATGTTTTGGAGCAACGCAAATGCCTCTTCACCTCACTACATAACCATATAGATCTCTGCTGTACACAACCACTACACAACCATATAGGTCTCTGCTGAACACAACCACTACACTACCACTACACAACCATATAGGTCTCTGCTGAACACAACCACTACACAACCATATAGGTCTCTGCTGAACACAACCACTACACAACCATATAGGTCTCTGCTGAACACAACCACTACACTACCACTACACAACCATATAGGTCTCTGCTGAACACAACCACTACACAACCATACAGGTCTCTGCTGAACACAACCACTACACAACCATATAGGTCTCTGCTGAACACAACCACTACACAACCATATAGGTCTCTGCTGAACACAACCACTACACTACCACTACACAACCATATAGGTCTCTGCTGAACACAACCACTACACAACCATATAGGTCTCTGCTGAACACAACCACTACACAACCATATAGGTCTCTGCTGAACACAACCACTACACTACCACTACACAACCATATAGGTCTCTGCTGAACACAACCACTACACAACCATATAGGTCTCTGCTGAACACAACCACTACACAACCATATAGGTCTCTGCTGAACACAACCACTACACAACCATATAGGTCTCTGCTGAACACAACCACTACACTACCACTACACAACCATATAGGTCTCTGCTGAACACAACCACTACACAACCATATAGGTCTCTGCTGTACACAAAAACTACACAACCACTACACAACCATATAGGTCTCTGCTGAACACAACCACTACACAACCACTACACAACCATATAGGTCTCTGCTGAACACAACCACTACACAACCATATAGGTATCTGATGAACACAACCACTACACATCCACTACACAACCATATAGATCTCTGCTGTACACAACCACTACACAACCACTACACAACCATATAGGTCTCTGCTGAACACAACCACAACACAACCATATAGGTATCAGCTGTACACAACCACAACACAACCATATAGGTCTCTGCTGTACACAACCACTACACAACCACTACACAACCATTTAGGTCTCTGCTAAACACAACCACTACACACCCATATAGGTCTCTGCTGTACACAACCACTACACAACCACTACACAACCATATAGGTCTCTGCTGAACACAGCCACTACACAACCATATAGGTCTCTGCTGTACACAACCACGACACAACCATATAGGTCTCTGCTGTACACAACCACTACACAACCACTACACAACCATTTAGGTCTCTGCTAAACACAACCACTACACACCCATATAGGTCTCTGCTGTACACAACCACTACACAACCATATAGATCTCTGCTGTACACAACCACTACACAACCATATAGGTCTCTGCTGTGCACAACCACAACACAACCATATAGGTCTATGCTGTACACAACCACTACACAACCACAATACAACCATATAGGTCTCTGCTGTACACAACCACTACACACCCATATAGGTATCTGCTGTACACAACCAATACACAACCATATAGGTCTCTGCTGTACACAACCACTACACAACCATATAGGTCTCTGCTGTACACAACCATTACACAACCACTACACAACCATATAGGTCTCTGCTGTACACAACCACTACACAACCATATAGGTCTCTGCTGTACACAACCACTACACAACCATATAGGTCTCTGCTGTACACAACCACTACACAACCACTACACAACCATATAGATCTCTGCTGTACACAACCACTACACAACCACTACACAACCATATAGGTCTCTGCTGAACACAACCACTACAAAACCATATAGATCTCTGCTGTACACAACCACTACACAACCATATAGGTCTCTGCTGAACACAACCACTACACAACCATATAGATCTCTGCTGTACACAACCACTACACGACCATATAGGTTTCTGCTGAACACAACCACTACACAACCACTACACAACCATATAGGTCTCTGCTGAACACAACCACTACACAACCACTACACAACCATATAGGTCTCTGCTATACACAACCACTACACAACCATATAGGTCTCTGCTGAACACAACCACTACACAACCACTACACAACCATATAGGTCTCTGCTGTACACAACCATTACACAACCACTACACAACCATATAGGTCTCTGCTGTACACAACCACTACACAACCATATAGGTCTCTGCTGAACACAGCCACTACACAACCACTACACAACCATATAGGTCTCTGCTGAACACAGCCACTACACAACCACTACACAACCATATAGGTCTCTGCTGAACACAACCACTACACAACCACTACACAACCATATAGGTCTCTGCTGTACACAACCATTACACAACCACTACACAACCATATAGGTCTCTGCTGTACACAACCACTACACAACCATATAGGTCTCTGCTGAACACAGCCACTACACAACCACTACACAACCATATAGGTATCTGCTGAACACAGCCACTACACAACCACTACACAACCATATAGGTCTCTGCTGAACACAACCACTACACAACCACTACACAACCATATAGGTCTCTGCTGAACACAACCACTACACAACCACTACACAACCATATAGGTCTCTGCTATACACAACCACTACACAACCATATAGGTCTCTGCTGAACACAGCCACTACACAACCACTACACAACCATATAGGTCTCTGCTGAACACAGCCACTACACAACCACTACACAACCATATAGGTCTCTGCTGTACACAACCACAACACAACCATATCGGTCTATGCTGTACACAACCACTACACAACCACAATACAACCATATAGGTCTCTGCTGTACACAACCACTACACACCCATATAGGTATCTGCTGTACACAACCACTACACAACCATATAGGTCTCTGCTGAACACAGCCACTACACAACCACTACACAACCATATAGGTCTCTGCTGATCACAGCCACTACACAACCACTACACAACCATATAGGTATCTGCTGAACACAACCACTACACAACCATATAGGTCTCTGCTGAACACAACCACTACACAACCACTACACAACCATATAGGTCTCTGCTATACACAACCACTACACAACCATATAGGTCTCTGCTGAACACAGCCACTACACAACCACTACACAACCATATAGGTCTCTGCTGAACACAACCACTACACTACCACTACACAACCATATAGGTCTCTGCTGAACACAACCACTACACAACCATATAGGTCTCTGCTGTACACAACCACTACACAACCACTACACAACCATATAGGTCTCTGCTGAACACAACCACTACACAACCACTACACAACCATATAGGTCTCTGCTGAACACAACCACTACACATCCACTACACAACCATATAGATCTCTGCTGTACACAACCACTACACAACCACTACACAACCATATAGGTCTCTGCTGAACACAACCACAACACAACCATATAGGTATCAGCTGTACACAACCACTACACAACCATATAGGTCTCTGCTGTACACAACCACTACACAACCACTACACAACCATTTAGGTCTCTGCTAAACACAACCACTACACACCCATATAGGTCTCTGCTGTACACAACCACTACACAACCACTACACAACCATATAGGTCTCTGCTGAACACAGCCACTACACAACCATATAGGTCTCTGCTGAACACAGCCACTACACAACCACTACACAACCATATAGGTCTCTGCTGTACACAACCACAACACAGCCATATCGGTCTATGCTGTACACAACCACTACACAACCACAATACAACCATATAGGTCTCTGCTGTACACAACCACTACACACCCATATAGGTATCTGCTGTACACAACCACTACACAACCATATAGGTCTCTGCTGAACACAGCCACTACACAACCACTACACAACCATATAGGTCTCTGCTGATCACAGCCACTACACAACCACTACACAACCATATAGGTATCTGCTGAACACAACCACTACACAACCACTACACAACCATATAGGTCTCTGCTGTACACAACCACGACACAACCATATAGGTCTCTGCTGTACACAACCACTACACAACCACTACACAACCATTTAGGTCTCTGCTAAACACAACCACTACACACCCATATAGGTCTCTGCTGTACACAACCACTACACAACCACTACACAACCATATAGATCTCTGCTGTACACAACCACTACACAACCATATAGGTCTCTGCTGTGCACAACCACAACACAACCATATAGGTCTATGCTGTACACAACCACTACACAACCACAATACAACCATATAGGTCTCTGCTGTACACAACCACTACACACCCATATAGGTATCTGCTGTACACAACCAATACACAACCATATAGGTCTCTGCTGTACACAACCACTACACAACCATATAGGTCTCTGCTGTACACAACCATTACACAACCACTACACACCATATAGGTCTCTGCTGTACACAACCACTACACAACCATATAGGTCTCTGCTGTACACAACCACTACACAACCATATAGGTCTCTGCTGAACACAACCACTACACAACCACTACACAACCATATAGATCTCTGCTGTACACAACCACTACACAACCACTACACAACCATATAGGTCTCTGCTGAACACAACCACTACACAACCATATAGATCTCTGCTGTACACAACCACTACACAACCATATAGGTCTCTGCTGAACACAACCACTACACAACCACTACACAACCATATAGATCTCTGCTGTACACAACCACTACACGACCATATAGGTTTCTGCTGAACACAACCACTACACAACCACTACACAACCATATAGGTCTCTGCTGAACACAACCACTACACAACCACTACACAACCATATAGGTCTCTGCTATACACAACCACTACACAACCATATAGGTCTCTGCTGAACACAACCACTACACAACCACTACACAACCATATAGGTCTCTGCTGTACACAACCACTACACAACCATATAGGTCTCTGCTGAACACAGCCACTACACAACCACTACACAACCATATAGGTCTCTGCTGAACACAACCACTACACAACCACTACACAACCATATAGGTCTCTGCTATACACAACCACTACACAACCATATAGGTCTCTGCTGAACACAGCCACTACACAACCACTACACAACCATATAGGTCTCTGCTGTACACAACCACTACACACCCATATAGGTATCTGCTGTACACAACCACTACACAACCATATAGGTCTCTGCTGTACACAACCACAACACAACCATATAGGTATCAGCTGTACACAACCACTACACAACCATATAGGTCTGTGCTGAACACAAACCCCAACACAACCACTACACAACCATATAGATCTCTGCTGTACACAACCACTACACGACCATATAGGTTTCTGCTGAACACAACCACTACACAACCACTACACAACCATATAGGTCTCTGCTGAACACAACCACTACACAACCACTACACAACCATATAGGTCTCTGCTATACACAACCACTACACAACCATATAGGTCTCTGCTGAACACAACCACTACACAACCACTACACAACCATATCGGTCTCTGCTGTACACAACCACTACACAACCATATAGGTCTCAGCTGTACACAACCATTACACAACCATATAGGTCTCTGCTGTACACAACCACTACACAACCATATAGGTCTCTGCTGAACACAGCCACTACACAACCACTACACAACCATATAGGTCTCTGCTGAACAACCACTACACAACCATATAGGTCTCTGCTGAACACAACCACTACACAACCACTACACAACCATATAGGTCTCTGCTGAACACAGCCACTACACAACCACTACACAACCATATAGGTCTCTGCTGTACACAACCACAACACAACCATATAGGTCTATGCTGTACACAACCACTACACAACCACAATACAACCATATAGGTCTCTGCTGTACACAACCACTACACACCCATATAGGTATCTGCTGTACACAACCACTACACAACCATATAGGTCTCTGCTGTACACAACCACAACACAACCATATAGGTATCAGCTGTACACAACCACTACACAACCATATAGGTCTGTGCTGAACACAAACCCCAACACAACCACTACACAACCATATAGATCTCTGCTGTACACAACCACTACACGACCATATAGGTTTCTGCTGAACACAACCACTACACAACCACTACACAACCATATAGGTCTCTGCTGAACACAACCACTACACAACCACTACACAACCATATAGGTCTCTGCTATACACAACCACTACACAACCATATAGGTCTCTGCTGAACACAACCACTACACAACCACTACACAACCATATCGGTCTCTGCTGTACACAACCACTACACAACCATATAGGTCTCAGCTGTACACAACCATTACACAACCATATAGGTCTCTGCTGTACACAACCACTACACAACCATATAGGTCTCTGCTGAACACAGCCACTACACAACCACTACACAACCATATAGGTCTCTGCTGAACACAGCCACTACACAACCACTACACAACCATATAGGTCTCTGCTGAACACAACCACTACACAACCATATAGGTCTCTGCTGAACACAACCACTACACAACCACTACACAACCATATAGGTCTCTGCTATACACAACCACTACACAACCATATAGGTCTCTGCTGAACACAGCCACTACACAACCACTACACAACCATATAGGTCTCTGCTGAACACAGCCACTACACAACCACTACACAACCATATAGATCTCTGCTGTACACAACCACTACACAACCATATAGGTCTCTGCTGAACACAACCACTACACAACCACTACACAACCATATAGGTCTCTGCTGTACACAACCACTACACAACCATATAGGTCTCTGCTGTACACAACCACTACACAACCACTACACAACCATATAGGTCTCTGCTGTACACAACCACTACACAACCATATAGGTCTCTGCTGTACACAACCACAACACAACCATATAGGTCTATGCTGTACACAACTACTACACAACCATATAGGTCTCTGCTGAACACAACCACTACACAACCACTAAACAACCGTCCTTCTGTAGCTCAGTTGGTAGAGCATGGCGCTTGTAACGCCAGGGTAGTGGGTTCGATCCCCGGGACCACCCATACGTAGAATGTATGCACACATGACTGTAAGTCGCTTTGGATAAAAGCGTCTGCTAAATGGCATATATTATATTATATATTATTATATAGGTCTCTGCTGAACACAACCACTACACAACCATATAGATCTCTGATGTACACAACAACTACACAACCATATAGGTCTCTGCTGTACAGAACCACTACACAACCATATAGGTCTCTGCTATACACAACCACTACACAACCATATAGGTCTCTGCTGTACACAACCATTACACAACCACTACACAACCATATAGGTCTCTGCTGTACACAACCACTACACAACCATATAGGTCTCTGCTGTACACAACCACTAAACAACCATATAGGTCTCTGCTGTACACAACCACTACACAACCACTACACAACCACTACACAACCATATAGGTCTCTGCTGTACACAACCACTACACAACCACTACACAACCATATAGGTCTCTGCTGTACACAACCACTACACAACCATATAGGTCTCTGCTGTACACAACCACAACACAACCATATAGGTCTATGCTGTACACAACTACTACACAACCATATAGGTATCTGCTGAACACAACCACTACACAACCACTACACAACCATATAGGTATCTGCTGTACACAACCACTACACAACCATATAGAGGTATCTGCTGTACACAACCATAGGTTGCTGTTGTCCTAAATCACTATATAACCACTACATAACAATTACATAACTACTACACAACCACGACACCCACAGGCTTCTGCTGTACAGCAAGGGGAGGAGTCTCCTCTGGTTCCTGGAGCTGTGAGCTCATGCCCTCTGGGGACTCCATTACCCACAATGCATAACTGTGTAGTGGTTGTGTCTATGAGATGACTGGACTGGGCTGGGCAAATCAATGACATTGCTATGCTAAAATTGTGAGTGAATAGAAATAATAATGTATCCCCAATTTCATGGTATCCAATTAGTAGTTACAGTCTTGTCTCATGGCTGCAACTCCCGTACGGACTCAGGAGAGGCGAAGGATGAGAGCCGTGCGTCCTCCGATACACAACCCAACCAAGCCACACTGCTTCTTGACACAATGCCCGCTTAACCCGGAAGTCAGCCGGACCAATGTGTCGGAGGAAACACCCTAGACCTGGCGACCGTGTCAGTGTGCACTGCGCCTAGCCCGCCACAGGAGTCACTAGTGCGCGATGGGACAAGGACATCCCTGCCGGCCAAACCCTCCCCTAACCCGGACAACGCTGGGCAAATTGTGCGTCGCCCCATGGGTCTCCCAGTCGCGCTCCCCTGCGACAGAGCCTGGACTCGAACCAGGATCTCTCGTGGCACAACGAGCACTGTGATGCACAACGACCACTGCGCCACTCGGGACACCCCAAGAAAGCCAATTCTTGGTCAAACCTCTTCCTAAGACCTCCACCCCACCCTCACCCCCTTTACCTACCACACACGTACACACACACACACACACACACAATTTGTGAGGAAGTACAGGGTTTAGCCAGCATTCTTTTTCCTCACATCGAGTTGTAACTTTACTGACCCATAGAATTCTCAGGTCCTGTGTGTTGATGGGAAATCTTCCTAGTAACATGAGGAGTATGTAGAGAAGCAGGACCAAGAGAGAAAAAATGTTGAGTCATGCAGGATGTCTGGGCAACTCTTACAATACTATCATTATGGTCAACATACTGGCATTCATTAATCATTAACAACTCTGGACAGACAGGGTACATGTCCCTCTGGAGTAAAATACAGTACATACAAGGGGTGGGGACCGGGACAGGGCCACGGTAGTAGACGTTTTAGACCCAGAATAGCACTATCTCGGTGGGAGTCCCTCACATGAGGCAGCTGCTGTAATTAGGGCTGTCAATGGAGGCCCCTGGTGAGCACTGGGACACGGATAATGAGTCAGCCTACAAGACAAGGACCGCAGGAGTGGAGAGTGGCTGCAGAGACAGGGTCTCCTCTGCCGTGGGGCACCATGGGGCACCAGGTCACTCTCTGGAAGAAGTGGACCCCCAGGTCTCCTCTGGGCCTTCTGGGGTTACCCCAACCAGGGCTGCTGATCCTGGGCTGCGGATCTGTGGATCCTCCCTGTGGCCCTGGGTCTCTGTATCCCAGGGTGTTTGGGTGAGGAGGGGTCCCGGATCTGTCATTACTGTAACAGTCAGAGATTCAGTGAAGCATGAGGAGCTGACCGGCTGCTGCAGCAGGCATACAGCTAGCTGGCTACAGTCTGTTTGAAGTGCCAGTGGACCTGGAGTGATGGATGCTTGGTTAATTGAAGTAGTGTGCACTGCCTTTAATCATTCCATATTGCATCACATCACCTAGTATTGGTGCTGTTCGTTAACTAAACTCACAGTACATGTATGGATGTTTCTCTGAACAAATCAGAGCTCTAGAACACCTTATGGCTGCTATAGAGACTACATCGGATTGGAAACAAAAAGTGGAATAAATTGAGCTACTATATATTGTAAGGATAGGAGGCTAGTATGGGGAATCGACCAATCGATATCAGAGGGACATCAAATTGACTAGAACCCTCAAACTCAAATCTGGACCTTGATGCCAGTTCTACTCCTTTTTTGAATTGTTCCCCTCTAATATGATTTAGACCTGGGACAACAGGTGGGTGCAATTAATGATCAGGTAGAACAGAAACCCAGCAGGCTCTGGACCTCGTGGGGTCAGAGGTGAATAACCCTGCACTAGAACTTGAACATTTGATTGGCTATTTAGTGTAACTGGTACATTATCTAATAATATCAAGATTATGTACGCGGCTGTTTCTCTAATTACCACATCTCACTCACCCTTCAAACAATAACAAACAATATTGTGTTAATTGTTATGGAGGAAAAATGACGGAGGGTTCAGACACATGGGCTCTGGGAGGTCAATAGGTTCTCCTCCATTCATGTCACTATGTATTGGCAGCATAGTCATTCTTAGAGAAGACATTCTGAATTGTCTACCATTGTCTTGGTAGCAGGAACAGGGACTTGGCAAGCCCTACACACCTGGAGGCTTGTCTCTCTCCCTGTCTCTCCCTTTCTCTCTCCCTGTCTCTGTCTCTCCCTGTCTCTCCCTGTCTCTCTCCCTGTCTCTCTCCCTGTCTCTCTCCCTTTCTCTGTCCCTGTCTCTCCCTGTCTCTCTCTCTGTCTCTCCCTGTCTCTCTCTGTCTCTCTCTCTGTCTCTCCCTGTCTCTCACTCTCTCTCTCCCTGTCTCTCTCCCTTTCTATCTCCCTGTCTCTCCCTGTCTGTCTCTCTGTGTCTCCCTGTCTCTCCCTGTCTCTCTCTCCATCTCCCCCTGTCTCTCACTCTCTCTCTCTCCGTTTCTCCCTGTCTCTCCCTGTCTCTCCCTGTCTCTCCATGTCTCTCCCTGTCTCTCTCCCTCTCTCTCTGTCCCTGTCTCTCTCTCTGTCTCTCCCTGTCTCTCCCTGTCTCTCTCTCTGTCTCTCCCTGTCTCTCCCTGTCTCTCGCTCTCTCTCTCCCTGTCTCTCTCTCCATCTCTCCCTGTCTCTCACTCTCTCTCTCTGTCTCTCCCTCTGTCTCTCCCTCTCTCTCTGTCTCTCTCTCTCTCTCTGTCCCTCCCTGTCTCTCCCTGCCTCGCTCTCTCTCTCTGTCTCTCCCTCTCTCTCTCCCTGTCTCTCTCACTGTCTCTCTCACTGTATCTCCCTGTCTCTCCCTATACCTCTCTCTTTCTGTCTCTCTCTTTCTCTCTCGGTCTCTCCCTGCCTCTCTCTGTCTCTCCCTGTCTCACCCTGTCTCTCCCTCTGTCTTTCTTTCTGTCTCTGTCTCTCCCTGTCTCTCGCTGTCTCTCTCTGTCTCTCCCTGTCTCTCCCTGTCTCTCCCTGCCTATCTCTGTATCTCTCTGTATCTCTCTCTATCCATGTATCTCTCTGTCTCTCTGTCTCTCCCTGCCTCTCTCTCTGTCTCTCCCTGCCTCTCTCTCTCCCTGTGTCTCATCTCTCTCTCCCTGTCTCTCTTCCTGTCTCTCTCGGTCTCTCTCGGTCTCTCCCTGTCTCTCTCTCTCTGTCTCTCTCGGTCTCTCTCGGTCTCTCCCTGTCTCTCTCTCTCTGTCTCTCCCTCTCTCTCTCCCTGTCTCTCTTTCTCTCTCTGTCTTTCTCTCTCTGTCTCTCCCTGACTCTCTCTGTCTCTCTCTGTCTCTCCCTCTCTCTCTGTCTCTCTCTCTCTCTCTCTCTGTCCCTCTCTGTCTCTCCCTGCCTCTCTCTCTCTCTGTCTCTCCCTCTCTCTATCCCTGTCTCTCTCTCTCTCTCTCTCTCTGTCTCTCTCTGTCTCTCCCTCTCTCTCTGTATCTCTCTCTCTCTCTCTCTCTGTCCCTCCCTGTCTCTCCCTGCCCCTCTCTCTCTCTCCCTGTCTCTCTGTCTCTGTCTCTCTCTCCATGTATCTCTCTCTCTCCCTGTCTCTCTTTGTCTCTCTCTGTCTCTCCCTGCCTCTCTCTCTCCCTGTCTCATCTCTCTCTCCCTGTTTCTCTTCCTGTCTCTCTCGGTCTCTCTCCGTCTCTCCCTGTATCTCTCTCTCTCCCTGTCTCTCCCTGTCTCTCTCCACATCTTTCCCCCTGTCTCTCTCACTCTGTCTCTCACTCTCTCTCCCTGTCTCTCTCTCTCTCTCTCCCTGTCTCTCCATCTGTCTCTCCCTGTCTCTCTTCACGTCTCTCCCCCTGTCTCTCTCACTCTGTCTCTCACTCTCTCTCCCTGTCTCTCTCTCTCCCTGTCTCATTCTCCCTGTCTCTCTCCCTCTCTCTCTCTGTCTCTCTCTGTTTCTCTCTCTCTCTGTCTCTCCCTGTCTCTCTCTCTGGTTCTCTCTGTCTCTCTCTGTCTCTCTCGCTCCCTGTCTCTCTCTGCCTCTCTCTCTGTCTCTCCCTGTCTCTCTCAGGATTCCCTCTATTACATTACAGGTTGCCTATCAAATGGCACCCTATTCCCTATATAGTGCACTAGTTTTGGCCACAGCCTTATTCTATTCCCTATATAGTGCACTATTTATGTCCATAGCAAAGCTTAGGAGGTTCCGGTCTCATGTTAGGTGATACAGCATAAAAACACACCATGTCAAATAGCCCTTGAAAACTACATTGTTTTTAACAGTAGACATTATTATCAAACTGAGCTGTTGCAGACTGATACAGTGTTCACTCTGCTGACATCACTTATTGACAAACAGCCCAGACCATAATACTAACATGAGTAACAGCTGTGAGGGTGACATATACCCTGTGTGCATCCCAGTTGGCACCCTTCCCTATATAGTGCACTACTTTTGATCAGAGCCCTATGGACTATATAGGGAATAGTGTGATATTTGGGACACAACACTCCTTTATTCACCTCTGCTAATGAGAGAAGACTGGTTAACTGAGGCATTTAGAGGGAAAGAGGGGGAGGAGGGAAAAATGGATGGAGGGGAGGAAGGGGAGGGAGAAATGGAGAGGAGGGAGGCCACATAGGGAACATGACAGGGTGATCATACATCTGCATTTAGTCCCTTAGCTACACACTTATCCAGAGGGTCTTACTTAAAATAAGTGTGCTTACCTATTGTAGGTAAAACAACCACATATAATTTGAAGTAAAACCACTCTCTGCAAAATTAAGACTGTGGAATGATACATATTTCTGCATTAGCTACATCCCAGCCCACCATCTCTACCCGTCGCAAGACCCACTGGTTTATGCTTATTTATAAAACCACCTCAGGTCTCATTCCCCACTATCTGAGATACCTACTGAAGCCCTCATCCTCGGCATACAACACCTGTTCTGCCAGTCACATTCTGTTAAAGGTCCCCAAAGCAGACATATCCGTGGGTCTCTCCTCTTTTCAGCTGCAGAAAACACTCAAACTGGACAGTTTTCATTCAAAGACTCAGTCATGGACACTCTTACTGACAGTTTTGGCTGCTTCGCATGATGTATTGTTGTCTCTACCTTCTTGCCCTTTTGTGCTGTTGTCTGTGCCCAATAATGAATGTACCATGTTTTGTGCTTATACCATGCTGTGTTGTCATGTGTTGCTGCCATGTTGTTGTCGTTTGGTGTTGCTACCATGCTGTGTTGTCATGTGTTGCTGCCATGTTATGTTATTGTCTTAGGTCTCTCTTTATGTAGTGTTGTCTCTCTTGTCGTGATGTGTGTTTTGTCCTATATGTGTATTTTATTTTTAATCCCAGCCCCCGTCCCTGCGGAGGCCTTTTGTCTTCTGGTAAGTCGTCATTGTGAATAAGAATTTGTTCTTAACTGACTTGCCTAGTTAAATAAAGTTTCATTTAAAAAAAATAAAAACACCCCAGTCTGTGTGTGTCAGAAAATAATGAACTTTAGAAACAGTGACTGAGTGACCATGTAGCCTGTAAGGTAGACTAGCATCCCTGCTGCACACACTCAGTTAGTTATGCTACGCTAGGCTGTGACATCACTGCCAGTCTGCATGGCTGTGAGTGACTAAAGCTGACAATCGCTTTACCTCCGAGAGAGAGACACAGAGAGAGAGAGAGAGACGGCAGGGAGGGAGAGAGACAGAGAGAGAGAGAGAGAGACACAGAGAGGGCAGAGAGGGCAGAGAGGGCAGAGAGAGGGCAGAGAGAGAGAGAGAGACTGACAGACAGACAGACACAGAGAGGGCAGAGAGAGAGAGAGAGAGAGAGAGAGAGAGAGAGAGAGAGAGAGAGAGAGAGAGAGACAGCAGGGAGAGAGAGAGAGAGAGAGAGAGAGAGAGAGAGAGAGAGAGAGAGAGAGAGAGAGAGAGAGAGAGAGAGAGAGAGAGAGAGAGAGAGAGAGAGAGAGAGAGAGAGAGAGAGAGAGAGAGACAGAGAGAGAGAGAGAGAGAGAGAGAGAGAGAGAGAGAGAGAGAGAGAGAGAGAGAGAGAGAGAGAGAGAGAGAGAGAGAGAGAGAGAGAGAGACAGCAGGGAGAGAGAGAGAGAGAGAGAGAGAGAGAGAGAGAGAGAGAGAGAGAGAGAGAGAGAGAGAGAGAGAGAGATGGCAGGGAGAGAGAGAGAGAGAGACGGCAGAGAGAGAGAGAGACACAGAGAGGGCAGAGAGAGAGAGAGAGAGAGAGAGAGAGAGAGAGACACAGAGAGGGCTGAGAGGGCAGAGAGGGCTGAGAGGGCAGAGAGGGCAGAGAGGGCAGAGAGAGGGCAGAGAGAGGGCAGAGAGAGGGCAGAGAGAGAGAGAGACAGCCACAGAGAGGGCAGAGAGAGAGAGAGAGAGAGAGAGAGAGAGATGGCAGGGAGAGAGAGAGAGAGAGACGGCAGGGAGAGAGAGAGGACAAAATACAAAAAGCACTCAGCGATGGGGAAAAACAGCCAGGGATGATTCACACGCAGGCAGCAGCACAAACTGAGGTGGCCTGCCGTTATCTTGGAGTCTGTGAGTCATATTTACCACAGTATTGCTCCACTAGGCGACTTCCTCCCCAGTCCCCATCAGGACAAGACCAACTGTTAATATTTACCCGATGACGGAAATCATCAGCTTTGAATACCCCTGAAAAGCCTGACACATGACGTCATAGTCTCTGAAGGTACTTCAGACAAGGTGTGCATCCCAAATGGTACTCTATTCCCTATAAAGTGCACTACATTTGAGCAGGGCCCATAGGGTAAAGTAATGCATTATAAAGGAAACAGTGTGCCATTTGGGACTAAGAAAAGGCCTGACATCTGGAATCCAAAAGGCTCTTTGGAAAAACCTGCATGTTGACCCTTGAACCACTGTGCAGATTCACAAGGGAACTCATCAGAACCAGCCTGTGATACAATATCTCCTCATATCTATTCAAATTCCAGAGACTTAAGGTGAGGAAAGTAGATGAAAAAAAATACAGTAGTCTTAATATAATCCACAAACCCACAGTAAAATAGAGGACCGTTTGAGACTTTTTCACAGAAAATGAAGAAAGTTACAGTCTATGTAAACAGAAACGGTTAAAGTTTCATAAGGATAATACAGTATCTGCAGGAAGTGACAACATATAGATAACTGTGTTCAATATTTAGTATTACACTAAAAGCATGTCAATAATTTGTCACACAAATCTTAGCCTATGAATAGCAATGAATGGTCTATCTACACGCGTGAGCGTCTGCGGCATCGAACTGTGCTGCTGCTCTCTGCCTAGAACTGGACAGCGCCGTGGTGCTGAAATGCTCAGCGACATCTGATTCTGCACACACAGGAGAGGGAATGTTTCCGTTTCCATAGCACTGATGCAGTATAGTCTGACAGATAGGCTAACGTTGAAAATCATTATACAGCATATATCTCATTATTTCTTCAAACGCCAGTGTTTAATCGTTGTTGTGTAATATGTACGTGATTGAAAGGGAAGTGGTATGATTTGACGCGAAGATGGCGCCCTTTGCTAACCCAACCCAAAGCCAACAGAGTGAGAAGGCCGCTTAATAGCCTAGGATTCAAATGCACTGCTAACTGTTGAAAGACATAGGCTACTGAAGCATATTCAGTCTACTTAAAGATCCTTCTCCCTGCTCATATTATCCGAACATCATTTGGAGAACAGACTAAATGCATAGCCAATATGCTGCTTTATTGTAAACGCAATTTCTAGAGGCAATGATGTTAATAAATATCACATATTCTCTCCACTCAGAACGATTAGCCCATTAGAACAGTCAATATGTGCAGGACGTAGGCTACGTAACCTTGCAATGCGATCAGTTCCAGCTCGCGACAACCAGTTACAACAGGGTTACCCCAACCCAGCACTCACTGCACGAGCACAGCTGACGTGACAGTTAGCGCGCGATGTACCCACAATGACTCTCTCTCCTTCTCCACTCTCTCTCTCACGTTTGAATGATAGCGAATCATAATGGCTTACTTTAGCATTGACTGTTCCTTCTCATCTTCCTTTTTCTGTCGGTCCATGACGCCCAGGATGATCTTCCTCTCATCCTCGGTGAGGTGGCTGAGGTCCGGCAGGTCGGGTAGGGCTCCAGCCGGCGGGGGGGCGCCTGGGCCCCGGGGCCCGAGTGGAGCTGACATCGCTACACACAATTGCTAAAAAGTAATGATAACATATATTTTTTTTAAATATAGCAACATTGAGTGATATAATGGATAGACTTAATTGTAACAGAACATTTCCAAATTGCAAAATCAGATTGCTACTCTAATATTAGACTGCAATATTCCACTTATGTGGTTCTTGTATTCATAGTCATAACCATTCGCATGGGCTACCCTAATGCAAGACATATCGGTTGGATTGTTCACACATATTCTGACGCATTCCATTATATTTGGGCTTTAAGAATAAGACACAATGTGTCAAAATGCTACTTTTTACAAGGGATGCAGACATGAATCCTATATAGCCTCAATTTCCACCCAATACATGAACCTTATCTGATTGGTTTTCAGAGGTTCTGGTACAGCAGGCTGCTACAGCTCATAATAAATACAGAGAAATGAATAGGTGAGGAACACAAGACACCTATCCAACAGAATCATCGCCTAATTCTCACACAAACTCCCCAATTCCAGTAACCTATGAGATAGACACTGGAGATGCTGGACAGAGGCCCTTTGGTTTTATAACCAACATATACGGTCTTCTGGAAACAAGCATTCCAAACACATTTATCCTTCTCCATTCACGGATGGATTGTAGAGAAACATAGAATAGAGCTCTTGCCTTTTATTTTGCAATCATGTTAAATCCTGTCTAACCCATCGCGGTCATCCTTTAGAATGGGTTTGCTCGCATGTTGAAATAAAGACGTCGCCTCTTCTCTTCTCTTGTTTGTTTGTTTTTCTTTCTAGTCCTAGCCCCACACTCTCTCTTTCTCGCTTTCCTCCAGGTTTATAATTCTTTGAGATTTCTTAAATGCACAAAAATGGATGCAATGAAAAAATCCCGATAGGAAGAGTAGGCGGAGCGATGGAGACGCGTAGAACAAAGCTGAGCGCGAGTGGCTTCATGAAAAAGGAAGGGGAGAGGGGCGCTTGTCGACGTATTTTCATTGACATCAGGCATTTGCAAAACACGGATTGTAAATCCTTTACATCTGGACCAGATTAGAAAAAACATTTGCCTGTTAAAGAGCATTTTCTGAAGAAAAGTGATGTGAAATGTACAGCAAAAGTTAAAAGCTTCATCAGCACACGATAAAACTGGCACACTAGAAATGTGCGTTTCAACACCAAGTCGCTGTCCAGTTTCTTATGTGGTGCTGTAGCATATTGTGGAATTTATCTTCCGATAGGATTGCCTCTCCAGCTGGAGGTATAAATAAAATTGTGTGATACAGCATTCTTATTCCTGATTTGGTAACACTTTAGACTACTTTTAACCATCCAGGTATAATAATATAAAAAAATGTCTATCATTGATTTATCAGCTGCTTCTTGTGACACTGCTTCTTAACTTTTTAGTCCCATCATGTCAAACACCTCTCTTATCCCCTCTCACCCCAACCCAAGGCCCATCCTCCTCATCCCAATGCCCTCATACCAAGGCCCAGCCATAACCCCTCATCCCAAGGCCCAGCCATAACTCCTCATCAGAAGGCCCAGCCCTAACCCCTCATCCCAAGGCCCAGCCCTAACCCCTCATCCCAAGGCCCAGCCCTAACCCCTCATCCCAAGGCCCAGCCATAACCCCTCATCCCAAGGCCCAGCCCTAACCCCTCATCCCAAGGCCCAGCCCTAACCCCTCATCAGAAGGCCCAGTCCTAACCCCTCATCCCAAGGCCCAGCCATAACCCCTCATCAGAAGGCCCAGCCCTAACCCCTCATCAGAAGGCCCAGCCATAACCCCTCATACCAAGGCCCAGCCCTAACCCCTCATCAGAAGGCCCAGCCATAACCCCTCATACTAAGGCCCAGTCCTAACCCCTCATCAGAAGGCCCAGCCCTAACCCCTCATCAGAAGGCCCAGCCATAACCCCTCATCAGAAGGCCCAGCCATAACCCCTCATCAGAAGGCCCAGTCCTAACCCCTCATCAGAAGGCCCAGCCCTAACCCCTCATCAGAAGGCCCAGCCCTAACCCCTCATCAGAAGGCCCAGCCATAACCCCTCATACCAAGGCCCAGTCCTAACCTCTCATCAGAAGGCCCAGTCCTAACCCCTCATCAGAAGGCCCAGCCATAACCCCTCATCAGAAGGCCCAGCCATAACCCCTCATACCAAGGCCCAGCCATAACCCCTCATCAGAAGGCCCAGCCATAACCCCTCATACCAAGGCCCAGTCCTAACCCCTCATCAGAAGGCCCAGCCCTAACCCCTCATCAGAAGGCCCAGCCATAACCCCTCATCAGAAGGCCCAGCCATAACCCCTCATCAGAAGGCCCAGCCCTAACCCCTCATCAGAAGGCCCAGCCATAACCCCTCATCAGAAGGCCCAGCCATAACCCCTCATCAGAAGGCCCAGCCCTAACCCCTCATCAGAAGGCCCAGCCCTAACCCCTCATCAGAAGGCCCAGCCATAACCCCTCATACCAAGGCCCAGCCATAACCCCTCATCAGAAGGCCCAGTCCTAACCCCTTATACCAAGGCCCAGCCATAACACCTCATCAGAAGGCCCAGCCCTAACCCCTCATCAGAAGGCCCAGCCATAACCCCTCATCAGAAGGCCCAGCCATAACCCCTCATCAGAAGGCCCAGCCCTAACCCCTCATCAGAAGGCCTAACCCCTCATCAGAAGGCCCAGCCATAACCCCTCATCAGAAGGCCCAGCCATAACCCCTCATACCAAGGCCCAGTCCTAACCCCTCATCAGAAGGCCCAGTCCTATCCCCTCATCAGAAGGCCCAGCCATAACCCCTCATCAGAAGGCCCAGTCCTAACCCCTCATCAGAAGGCCCAGCCATAACCCCTCATCAGAAGGCCCAGCCATAACCCCTCATCAGAAGGCCCAGTCCTAACCCCTCATCAGAAGGCCCAGCCATAACCCCTCATCAGAAGGCCCAGCCCTAACCCCTCATCAGAAGGCCCAGCCATAACCCCTCATCAGAAGGCCCAGCCCTAACCCCTCATCAGAAGGCCCAGCCATAACCCCTCATCAGAAGGCCCAGCCATAACCCCTCATACCAAGGCCCAGTCCTAACCCCTCATCAGAAGGCCCAGCCCTAACCCCTCATCAGAAGGCCCAGCCATAACCCCTCATCAGAAGGCCCAGCCCTAACCCCTCATCAGAAGGCCCAGCCATAACCCCTCATCAGAAGGCCCAGCCCTAACCCCTCATCAGAAGGCCCAGTCCTAACCCCTCATCAGAAGGCCCAGCCATAACCCCTCATCAGAAGGCCCAGCCATAACCCCTCATCAGAAGGCCCAGTCCTAACCCCTCATCAGAAGGCCCAGCCATAACCCCTCATCAGAAGGCCCAGCCATAACCCCTCATCAGAAGGCCCAGTCCTAACCCCTCATCAGAAGGTCCAGCCATAACCCCTCATCAGAAGGCCCAGCCATAACCCCTCATCAGAAGGCCCAGCCATAACCCCTCATCAGAAGGCCCAGTCCTAACCCCTCATCAGAAGGCCCAGCCATAACCCCTCATCAGAAGGCCCAGTCCTAACCCCTCATCAGAAGGCCCAGCCATAACCCCTCATACCAAGGCCCAGCCCTAACCCCTCATCAGAAGGCCCAGCCATAACCCCTCATCAGAAGGCCCAGCCATAACCCCTCATACCAAGGCCCAGTCCTAACCCCTCATCAGAAGGCCCAGCCCTAACCCCTCATCAGAAGGCCCAGCCATAACCCCTCATCAGAAGGCCCAGCCCTAACCCCTCATCAGAAGGCCCAGCCATAACCCCTCATCAGAAGGCCCAGCCCTAACCCCTCATACCAAGGCCCAGTCCTAACCCCTCATCAGAAGGCCCAGCCCTAACCCCTCATCAGAAGGCCCAGCCATAACCCCTCATCAGAAGGCCCAGCCCTAACCCCTCATCAGAAGGCCCAGCCCTAACCCCTCATCAGAAGGCCCAGCCATAACCCCTCATCAGAAGGCCCAGCCATAACCCCTCATCAGAAGGCCCAGCCATAACCCCTCATCAGAAGGCCCAGCCATAACCCCTCATCAGAAGGCCCAGCCATAACCCCTCATCAGAAGGCCCAGCCATAACCCCTCATCAGAAGGCCCAGCCCTAACCCCTCATCCCAAGGCCCAGCCCTAACCCCTCATCCCAAGGCCCAGCCCTAACATCCCCCCTTCCCAAACCATACTCATGATCCAGGTTTGATATGATGCTCATGACTTATTTAATAATCCTATCTAAATCCTGCCGTGATAAAGTGGATTGAACGCTATACCTCATTAAGACTAAGTCCATTAGCATCAATACACTGAGCCCAACACAAGCCAGAATGTCAGAATGCCAAGAAATCATTAAACACCAAAACACTGATAAAAGTGTGTTGAACTTGTAGCTACTGCTTTACTTAATCCTCTTTATATCATCTCGGGTGGCACATAAGGCTGCAACAATCTTCTGCCATCAGTCTCCATCTTTGGCCACAGCTTGTGGTATCCCATGAGACCCATCACTTCAAGCTCAGCCACTACTCTCCTTCACTAGGTAGTTTTTGGCCTGCCTCGCTTGCTCTTTTCCAGTTGTTGTCCACCTGAAGGCAACTTTGTGGCTCCTTTCTGGTGGCATACTCAGCACGTGTCACAGCCAACAAAACCTGCATCTATAGGAACCCCTATACAAGATGATCCACCTTGAGTCACAATGTTAAGAAATCACTGGTACAAAATTAATCCAAAAACATTGGTAAAAGTCAGTCTAGTTGTGTGTTTGTCGGCCCTGCAACATGGGTATATCAATTACAACACATACCTCCTTGGTTACTGGAACTCAGGCACATTAAAATGACAATTCAGAAACAATCACACTTGTTATCCTCACTTGTTCCATCCCCATATATCAGTAGACTGTTTTTAGGATTTTACTGCTACTGTATCCATTGTTATACCACCTATATTACTCATATGCCAAACAACACACAAATTATGCTAATCCGAGCCCTTGGATATTAATTGTATACTTTTTTTTTTTAATGTAAGAAACAAGCTTTGAAAAGTATCGTTGCATCGATTTGAGAATCAGTGTATTTTGCCTACCAAAAAACAGCGTTCATATCAGATCCAAAAATATCATACAGCATCTTTATTAGCGGTGTATCAATAAATACAAAAAACAGTATCAATAGAAACAACCCTAATCATCATGCAATCTTCTAGGTTACTGAATCAGTACACACACAATAGTTGAAGGTATGTGTAGGGAGGCCAAACATTTTCAAGATGGTTCCTAAAATACTCAATAAATGTTCTGGTGATATTTGACGGATGTCGTTCTTCTTGGTTTATAGAGTATTCTCATTTCGATACAATAACATCCCAAAATAATGTTCCAACAATAGCATTCATGAAATCATCATCTGGGGGTACAAAGTTTTACCATGACAGTCGGGACACTTATGTCAACAAACCTCACAATATTGACCCATAGTTGTCGTTTGTAATAAGCCTTGGAGAGGTGGAATGAGTTCTTTCAGAGTCTTCCATAGAGTTGTGTTCAGGAGGGTGCAGCCTTTTGACAGTTGCAGATTAGAATGTCATGAATATAACTGAAGGGACACATAATGTTGTGTGCAGGGCTGCAAAATTCCGGTATCTTTCCCAAATAGCCAGGTTTGTCAGAAATCCCGAACACAAGAGGCTGCTGAGGGGAGGACGGCTCATAATAATAGCCGGAACATAGCAAATGGAATGACATCAAACACATGGAAACCTTCTGCTCCCGTTATTATCGCGAGCCCATCCTCCCCAAATAAGATGCCACCAACCTCCTGTGTCCTGGAATCATGAGGGAACAAGCAGGAAATCCAGGTATCTGGAAATTCTGGAAAACCAGAGAATTTGGGGAAACGTACTGACATTTTGCAACATTAGTTGTGTATTTCTGAACATGGCCCAGGTGTGTGTAGAGAGAGAGTAATCCTTCAGTCCTCCAATGCCACACGGTCACTGGCGTCGATGTTCCTTCTATTTCACCACGGTGACCACATGTTTCTCTTTCTCCGTCACCACGGGCATGGAGCCAGGCTTGCTGTGCTTGCGTACGTTCCTCTCCCTGGGACACACAATGAGGCAACAATGAATAACTCAAACATCAGGAACCAATTCATGAGAATATTCACACACAGAGAGAGAGAGAAACGTTAGCAGAGTACACAAAGGAGTTAGCACCAAGCAGGTGGCCTGATGTCATAAAAATGTAGAATACACTAATACTAACGTCATCTGAAAAATACACAATGAGCATGTAGGTTACACTGCCTTCAGTCACAACTCCTAGGTACACATGGATGACATATTACATACGACGTGTTACTACATTTCAGGACCAAAAATCAACATGGACTAATATTTAATGAATCATCAACTGGTCATGATGGCATCACTTCCCCTTAGAGACTTTAGTGTAAATGAGCAAAAAGCCCATGATGACCAAGCCATGAGGGACCATCCTGTCCTATCAGTCCTGTTACTCATTAGGGTAAGTGTGCCTTGGTAGGGAAGTCAGACCTATTCTGGCAGCCAGCTACAGCCTTAACCACTAGATGGACACTATGAGGACCTTCTGCCATAGTTGGACAGAAGCCAGGGTAGTTCTAAGCCTACTGTGTTAAGAGATAGACAGTTTTCTTTGTGGTGAGGCCAAAGACCAGGTCAACCACCCGAAAACCTCCCCCCATCAACACAGAGATAAATACGATTCAAAACCACACTAACCTTACCAAAAACAACACAAAGAAACCAATTCTACTGATATACATACTGTAATATATAGACTTCTGTGGTTTGACTGTTACAAACAAGAGTATTGAGGATATGTTCAGGTAGAGTTGAGAACAGAAAGCCGCTGTAGGGCAGACAGTTGTGGTATGGGTAAAGAAGGAGCCCATACTTCCTGCGGCGAGCCTCCTTCATGACACGCAGCTCCTTGCTCTGGCTGTAGATGGACTTGGGCAGGTGGCGGTGGCGCGAGATGCGGCGGATCTGAGGGTGGTGCTGGAACTTCTCCTTCAGCTTCTGGCTGTAGTTCACAGCTGCCTTCTCCCTAGGAGCCAGCTAGACCACCGGGGGGGGGGGGGGGGGCAGATAGAGAAAGAGAAATAGCAGGTAAGAAGAAGAAGAGAGAAAAATAAAGGGAGAGGAAAACAGAGAGAACCAAGAGATTTCAATCTACTACTGAGGTCTACTTGGGTGCCTCATTTATCTGTATACACTAATTACCAGTCCATAATGACAGCATTTTAATGTAAAACCTGAAACCTAAATCTGAAACTTGAAATCTAAATAATATACAATATTAGTTATAAGATGGTAAAATATTCGCTATTACCCACAGTATAGGGCTGTCCCCGAAAAATTAAATATTGGATCGCTGAAGGTCTGTTCTTTCGACTAATCGTTTGACAAGTCAATTTTTGAACGTGTATTTCTCCATATATAGACACACCCTATGCATCTCAATAAAATCAACTATATATGCATTGAACTTGTCTGATGCTTTAAGCTCACTGTTTGATGAAATAAGACACAAATGACTCAAGAGGGAGTCAGAGATCAAGAAAAAAACCTGCCCCGACCATCCTCCTCCTGCTCCTCCTGGATTTTGCAGATTCTGCAGTTAAGCTTCTGTTGCCGCCAGTAATAGGCTATATAAGAAGTCGGCTAACTTCCTCATGTGGAATGGCAATTTATCTTACCATTACTACCGATCTGATCTGCGAGCCAGTTATGGTTTTCATACACCCATTTTCGTAGAACAGTTTCATTTAATTTATAATAACGTCTTTGTATCTCAAAATCATTTGTCATTTAGTTCATAAAAATGTAATCAAAATATAAATAAATTATAAACCTAAAAAGTTACTTCTATTGGCAACTATGTAGAAATAGCCAATAACAACTAAATCAGGTAGGCCTATTTCATGACGTTTCTCCAGATAAGAGCATGACATTTTTTCCTTTCACGCCGAGTGGTCATCGAAAGGCAGGGAGCTCAAAAGATTTTTCAAATACAGAGGAATTATTGTCGCTCTCAGTGGCTTTAAAAACAGACTTAGCTTGCTTGCTGTTTGAGGTAAAGAAAATATTACATAGAGAAGCTCCACAGCACATTAGCAGTGGTGCGTTAAGCCAATCAGAAGTACTATCAGAACCCCAAATGGGCACATTCATTTACATGCTTACATTTGCGAGGAGGCCACGTAGCCTACAGGCCAACTTCAATGAGTAATCAAGTGCGCGTCCTTACTCAATATTGACAGGAGCATTCCAAACAAGACAATGACTAAATTGACAAAACTCGTAAATGGAATGAAATAAACCAAAACTTGTTTCTCACAGATGTAGCATAGGTTGTGAGCACCGCAAACAACGTGTCCACTCCAACAACGATAAAACCCTGGAATAATTATACAACATCAACTATTCAGAGGAGACTGCGTGAATCAGGCCGTCATGGTCAAATTGATGCAAATAAACCACTACTAAAAGGACACCAATAAGAAGAAGAGACTTGCTTGGGCCAAGAAACACAAGCAATGGACATTAGACCAGTGGAAATTTGTCCTTTGCTCTGATGAGTCCAAATTTGAGATTTTTTGTTCCAACCGCCTTGTCTTTGTGAGACGGAGAATAGGTGAACGGGTGATCTCTGCATGTGTGGTTCCCACCGTGAAGCATGGAAGAGGTGGTGTGATGGTGCTTTGCTAGTGACACTGTCAGTGATTTATTTAGAATTCAAGGCACACTTAACCAGCATGGCTACCACAGCATTCTGCTGTCAAGGCAAATGGTGGCTACTTTGAAGAATCTGAAATATAAAATATATTTTGATTTGTTTAACACCTAAACCTACTACTCATTGGGTATTGAAAGAGTGTATAGGCCATAGAGAACTCTGCAGAGTCAGTGTTGCTCTGCTCCTTTTTCACTCTAAATGTTCAGGTTTTCATAAATAACATTTAACAGGCTGTTGGCCCGGTCTATTAACAGGCTGTTGGCCCGGTCTAAGCAAAGCAGTGTACCTCATCATCAGCAGCCATTAGCTAATCTCTAACAAATTGAATTGATTATAATTAGAATAAAAGCCTAGGAAGAGTGGCCACTTAGAGCCCCTCTGAAACCACGGCCAGAGAGATTGTATTTACTACTGCTTGACTAAAAACAAAGCACCAGTCAAAAGTTTGGACACCTACTCATTCAAGGGTTTTTCCTTAATTTTTTACTATTTTCTACATTGTAGAATAACACACATGGAATCATGTATTAAGTAGCTGTGTATCCATAGAGATAGTGAGCTCCAAAAGTATTGGGACAGTGACTAATGTGCTGTTTTGGCTCTGTACTCCAGCACAGGTATTGAAATGATACAATGACACCGGTAGCGGTGTGGTTTGGTCACGGTAGCGGTGTGGTTTGGTCACGGTAGCGGTGTGGTTTGGTCACGGTAGCTGTGTGGTTTGGTCACGGTAGCTGTGTGGTTTGGTCACGGTAGCTGTGTGGTTTGGTCACGGTAGCTGTGTGGTTTGGTCACGGTAGCTGTGTGGTTTGGTCACGGTAGCTGTGTGGTTTGGTCACGGTAGCTGTGTGGTTTGGTCACGGTAGCTGTGTGGTTTGGTCACGGTAGCTGTGTGGTTTGGTCACGGTAGCTGTGTGGTTTGGTCACGGTAGCTGTGTGGTTTGGTCACGGTAGCTGTGTGGTTTGGTCACGGTAGCTGTGTGGTTTGGTCACGGTAGCTGTGTGGTTTGGTCACGGTAGCTGTGTGGTTTGGTCACGGTAGCTGTGTGGTTTGGTCACGGTGTGGTTTGGTCACGGTAGCTGTGTGGTTTGGTCACGGTAGCTGTGTGGTTTGGTCACGGTAGCTGTGTGGTTTGGTCACGGTAGCTGTGTGGTTTGGTCACGGTAGCTGTGTGGTTTGGTCACGGTAGCTGTGTGGTTTGGTCACGGTAACATCCACATTAAAGTAGAAGTATTTAGAAACATTTTATTCTTATTTACAATAAAAGTGACTCCAATATGACATAATACCTTATTTACCATTCATTTCTATTGGGCACAAAATAAATCTGAAACACAGCCAAAACTAACAGCAAAAGCATCCAACAAGTTTGTCAAGTCACAAGTTTGAAGTAGTCATTGTGCGCTAGGAATATGGGACCAGATACGAAATGTTTCACTACTTTAATACACAAGTGAATTTGTACCAATACCTTCGGTTCCTGTAAAATGGGGAGACGATGTACAAAAAGTGCTGTCATTTCTAAACGGTTCACCCAATATGGATTGAAAAGCGCTTGCGTACAAAGCCAAAACAAAATGTGTCACTGCCCAATACTTTTGGAGCTCACTGTATGTATAGGATATATAGGTCATACTTCTCATGAGTGTCATGAGAATGTGTGATACGGACGGTAATTTTGGTGTGAATTTACAATATGGCAAAGGCAATATGGCAATATGGTCATTGTTACAAATAACATGAAAAATAGGATCACGGGACAAAAACTAAATGACCTTTCACCTTCCACCTGTATAGTTCACACAATGAGGTCAAATGTCAGTTCATAGAAAGGCATCAAAAGTCAAAAACCAGAGAGAGAGAGAGACACTGCTATTGCAACAAACACAGGCTGAAGACTTCCACTCTTCCTGAGATCTGACAGTCAGCCTTGATTCAGCATTTCTTTTTAATTAAAGAACCTTCCAGTCCAATTTGATTGTTAATGCTTCATTATTTCCAGAGTGGCCGATCTCTAAGTGATTGGGCCTATTCAAACTGCTGATAGCAGCTGGGCTCGTCTGATCTCTTTAAGTGATTGGGCCTATTCAAACTGCTGATAGCAGCTGGGCTCGTCCGATCTCTTTAAGTGATTGGGCCTATTCAAACTGCTGATAGCAGCTGGGCTCGTCCGATCTCTTTAAGTGATTGGGCCTATTCAAACTGCTGATAGCAGCTGGGCTCGTCCGATCTCTTTAAGTGATTGGGCCTATTCAAACTGCTGATAGCAGCTGGGCTCGTCCGATCTCTTTAAGTGATTGGGCCTATTCAAACTGCTGATAGCAGCTGGGCTCGTCTGATCTCTTTAAGTGATTGGGCCTATTCAAACTGCTGATAGCAGCTGGGCTCGTCTGATCTCTTTAAGTGATTGGGCCTATTCAAACTGCTGATAGCAGCTGGGCTCGTCCGATCTGTTTAAGTGCAAAGCTACAGAATAAATATCCTCTTATACACTTACAGTAAAACAAGTGCCAAAAGTTGCCCAATTCTCCTGTGTTAAGCTGCATTAAGGAAATAAGGAAGAGTGAAGTAGAAGGGGGGTGGATATTGGAGATGGCACCGAAAAACGTCCATTCATCTCCCTTGCAATTCATCCTTGTAGGCTAAATGCTGGTTTTGGCATCAGATGAGAAAGGAGTTAGTCTAGACTATGTGTAAGAATCTGTTTAAGGTACACTAAACAGAACCTTATATTTCAGGTAATGTGTAAATAATGTCTTGAACATACGGAGAGTTAGAGGTTGAAGAAAACATAACATATATAATGTCAAAGTGGGCAGAATGTAATTACAATGTTTTGGGATGAGCGATGCTATCGTTAGCCTGCTGTAACACCTCTAAGTAATACAAGTCTATCAAAGTTGCAGTGCCTATTTTCCATAAATACATTTACAGTGAACTATCCCTTTAAAATCCACTCTATAATGCCACATTGCCCACACTGACTGACTGGTCAGAAATTGTCTATTGGTAATCAAGAGTTCCAAATAGCTCCAGTCTGTCACTAACCCTGCTCTGCTGTCCCTATTGGTCCATTGTACTTATTGAAAGTGATTCTGTTCCAAGTCAGCATCCATCAGAGCCCTTGGCAGTGCCACTGCTGTTGCTGCTGGCAGCCTTGCCTCCCTATCTTTCACCATGCTGAGCGTACCATGGTGGGCATCTGGCCATGGCAGGTTGCGGAATCCAGCAAACTCACAAAACAGAAGGTCAAAATCACAGCTCCAACAAATGCATCAGAATATTAGCAAATACAGTTGAAGTTAGAAGTTTACATACACCTTCGCCAAAAACATTTCAACTCAGTTTTTCCACAAGCCCTGACATTCAATCCTAGTAAAAATCCCCTGTCTTAGATCAGTTAGGATCACCACTTTATTTTAAGAATGTGAAATGTCAGATTAATAGCAGAGAGGATTATTTATTTCATCACATTCCCAGTGGATTCAGACCATTATATACTCTCACCATTATATACACTCAATTAGTATTTGGTAGCATTGCCGTTAAAATTGTTTAACTTGGGTCAAACGTTCCGGGTAGCTTTCTACAAGCTTCCCACAATAAGTAGGGTGAATCCACATAATTTCCTACCTCATGATGCCATCTATTTTGTGAAGTGCATCAATCCCCCCTGCAACAAAGCACCCCCACCCACAACATGATGCTGCCACCCTGTGCTTCACGGTTGGGATGGTGTTCTTCGGCTTGCAATCTCCCCCCCTTTTTCCTCCAAACATAACAATGTCATTATTACCAAACAGTTCTATTTTTGTTTCATCAGACCAGAGGACATTTCTCCAAAAAGTACAATCTTTGTCCACAAGTGCACTTGCAAAACGTAGTCTGGCTTTTTGATGGTGGGTTTTGAAGCAGTGGCTTCTTTCTTGCTGAGCGGCATTTCAGGTTATGTCGATATAGGACTCGTTTTAATGTGGATATAGATACTTTTATACCTGTTTCCTCCAGCATCTTCACAAGGTCCTTTGCTGTTGTTCTGGGATTGATTTGCACTTTTGCACCAAAGTACGTTCATCTCTTGGAGACAGAACACTTCTCCTTCCTGAGCGGTATGGCGGCTGCGTGGTCCCATGGTGTTTATACTTGCGTACTATTGTTTGTACAAATGAACGTGGTACCTTCAGGCGTTTGGATATTTCTTACAAGGATGAACCAGACTTGTGGAGGTCTACAATTTTTCTTCTGGGGTCTTGCTGATTTCTTTTGATTTCCCCATGATGTCAAGCGAAGAGGCACTAAGTTTGAAGGTAGGCCTTGAAATACATCCACAGGTACACCTCCAATTGACTCAAATTATGTCAATTAGCCTATCAGAAGCTTCTAAAGCCATGACATCATCTTCTGGAATTTTACAAGCTGTTTAAAGGCACAGTCAACTTAGTGTATGTACATTTCTGACCCACTGGAATTGTGATACAGTGAATTAATCTGTCTGTAAACAATTGCTGGAAAAATGACTTGTGTCATGCATAAAGCAGATGTCCTAACCGACTTGCCAAAACTATAGTTTGTTAACAAGAAAAATTGAAAAATGAGTTTTAATGACTCCAACCTAAGGCCTACTGGTTAATGGTAAGCATTCAACATTGTTTTGGGATCCAGCTTTCTTTCATGACATTACTTTTGATACACGACACCTGCAGGTTACAGGATGTGCGTACACTACTTCTAAAGGAGAGGAAGAGGACTGTGTCTCACCAATCCTAACTTCTCAGCAGCGTTGGCCTTCCACAGTCTGATGTTCATCTCATCTGAAGCACTCAGGATGTACTTGTTGTCTGACGACCACTTTATGGAGATGACGTGCTGCATGCGCTTGGTGTGGTACACCTCCCTGTGAAGTCACACACACAACCACACACACTGAACACAATGTTGCTGTCGCACAGTGTCATCTCTAAACAGGTCGACACCCGTAGAAAAATAAATAGATCAACGCTGATAATAAACACACAATCTGCTGGAGTGTCTGAACCCCTGGCACCACTAACCTGCTGTGGCCACTGTCTTTGGGGAAGATGCGGATGGTCTTGTCAAAGCTGGCCGAGACAAACTCCTTACCAGTTGGAGAATAGTCTACATCCAGCACGGCTGAGACATGGTCCATGTGGACGGTGAAAGGCGTGTCCAGGTACCTCATGTCATATGTGTACAGACTGAAGGGGGAGGAGACGCATGCGGTTGGTTAATAAATACAAAGATGAGATGTTAACGCACGCCACCATGCTTCTCTCATGCAAGGTGCAAGGTCAGTAAATAAAAACACCAGATGTTAACACACGCCACCATGCTTCTCTCATGCAAGGTGCAAGGTCAGTAAATAAAAACACCAGATGTTAACACACGCCACCATGCTTCTCTCATGCAAGGTGCAAGGTCAGTAAATAAAAACACCAGATGTTAACACACGCCACCATGCTTCTCTCATGCAAGGTGCAAGGTCAGTAAATAAAAACACCAGATGTTAACACACGCCACCATGCTTCTCTCATGCAAGGTGCAAGGTCAGTAAATAAAAACACCAGATGTTAACGCACGCCACCATGCTTCTCTCATGCAAGGTGCAAGGTCAGTAAATAAAAACACCAGATGTTAACACACGCCACCATGCTTCTCTCATGCAAGGTGCAAGGTCAGTAAATAAAAACACCAGATGTTAACACACGCCACCATGCTTCTCTCATGCAAGGTGCAAGGTCAGTAAATAAAAACACCAGATGTTAACACACGCCACCATGCTTCTCTCATGCAAGGTGCAAGGTCAGTAAATAAAAACACCAGATGTTAACACACACCACCATGCTTCTCTCATGCAAGGTGCAAGGTCAGTAAATAAAAACACCAGATGTTAACACACGCCACCATGCTTCTCTCATGCAAGGTGCAAGGTCAGTAAATAAAAACACCAGATGTTAACACACGCCACCATGCTTCTCTCATGCAAGGTGCAAGGTCAGTAAATAAAAACACCAGATGTTAACACACGCCACCATGCTTCTCTCATGCAAGGTGCAAGGTCAGTAAATAAAAACACCAGATGTTAACACACGCCACCATGCTTCTCTCATGCAAGGTGCAAGGTCAGTAAACAAAAACACCAGATCGATGGACATGCTGTTATTGTAAAATAAGTGTAAATGTACATTAGAAATAATTACTATATCACTCCCCAAGCAATTGCACGAACAAAAACATTATTAGCATTGGAAGTACACAAACTTCTCTCCAGGAATGAATGAGGCCTATGTGATGTAGGGAACATGTTGTAAACTCAACACATGTTGAATTGCATCACTCACTTGTAATCTTCATTAGAGCAGGTAAAGTTATAAGCTTCCATGGGATTCCAGCACAAAGTATTGCTCCTCATATTCATGATTACCTATATAGGAAATCACACATTCATACTTCAATACACTAAGCATTAGACACATTCCAGTAATGAGAGGACAGTATGGAATGGGAAATTAGTTTAGTAGAGGGCAAAGTCATGGGCAGTAGGGCTGGACAAAAAAAAAATAGAATTGAAATTTTTATACCAAATATTGAGATTGCGATTTTACATCAAATCGCTTGGTTAAACTGTTGGAATCATAGAAATAGAATGATCTGATCATTTAAATGTTATGGTTGGAATAGAGTGGTTACTTGGAATGCAGTTTTGTTTGGCATGACAACGAGGATAAGGTAAGGAAGGAGATGGTTGTGACAGAGTAAGAACCAAAGTGTTGGTCAGCGTTTCCCATGTTTCCCCATGGCCAGCAGCCTACCATCCTGCATCCCACTGCTGCCTTGCCTCTGACCTGACTCTCTGTGGTCACTAAAGATTCAATGGCACTTATCGTAAGAGTAGGGGTGTTAACCCCGGTGTCCTGGCTAAATTCCCAATCTGGCTACCTAATTGTCTCCTTCCTCACCCCTGTAACTATTCCCCAGGTCGTTACTGTAAATGAGAATGTGTTCTCAGTCAATTTATCTGGTTAAATAAATAAAACGGGACCCTAATTGGGTTTAAATAGATACATTTAGACAAAGATTTTTCAATATTATTTGTCTTTTCCTCTCTGATTAAGAACAGGCTGTTTCAAACAATGATGATATACTCCACCATTGGTACCGTCCAATATTAGAGCAAAAGTTTGCTAGCAAGATTTGCACTCAGTGGAATTAGCTAGGAAGCGATTAGCCTTGCTAACAAATTCTAGGCACACTTTCAGCTAACTAGTGTTTTGCAGAAAGCAAGTTACACAAACGAATAGTATAATAAAGAAAACGTGAATTTATATTAAGAAGCAAAGTGGAAAGCTGTGTCGTTCTTGTTAGAAAAAAAAATTGGTTGACTGCGTGCTGTTTGGTCAATGCATGCAGTGAATCTGGAGCACGAGGAACTGCCTGCTTGAGTGACAGGGGCCGGGGCTTTGTGTGCGAGATTGGGAAGCGGCCAAAAGAGGAGAGAAGGCGAACTCTTCAACTAAAGTAATATAACAAAACATTTTAAAAAACGGGCATTACAGAAGGATGGCTAAGTGGCATTTCAAAATATCTCAGCCTCTTGCGATATAGATATTGCGCATGTCAATATTTCAATTTAGATTAAAATTTGATTAATCGTGCAGTTCTAATGGGCAGCATCCCAAATGGCACCCTATGAGCCCTCGACAAATGATAGTGCACTAAATAGGGTGTAATTTGGGATGCACCCAAGCACATAGAAATGTACCTTTTTAAGAGGTGTAGCTTCCCTCATGTCATACAGCACAATACTTCTGTCAGAGGCACAACTTGCTAGAAGTTCAGGCTGAGGAGAAAAGCGGAAAGGTCAAGAATTATTATTATTTTTAAATCCACTAACATTCAATTCTGTGTTTTATACAACCTTTGACCTACATAGTCCTGATATGGGTATTACCTCCATTATTCTAGTGCATGGAGGCTATAGCCAAAGATATTTTTAACCAACACAAGACAGTTCATCTGTGCGTTTACAGTTTTAGCAAACAAAGCATAGTGGGCAAAACAAGCAAGGAGGTAGGCAAAGCCAAGCACGAGCTAGCAAGATCCTATTGGCGCGTTGTAGCTAGTATTTGCATATTTCCATTAGGGAACGCTTCCTCTGTGAAGTGCGTGTGTGCACAAACTCAATTTGACCTTGCACTCCTTCTAAACAACACATTTAGTTGGCAAAGTGTCAAGTCTATAAATATTAGTGCACTGTGTTCGTAACAGATTCTAGTTTTGGGAACAGAAACATTTGTTTCAACAATGAGAAAATTTGCTAACTGTTGGCAGTTTCATCCTCTCCCACTACCCGCGACTGGTGTTCCTCTCACTACTATAGATTTGATGGTGATAAAACATTCTAAAAGGATACTTCAGCTTTATAGCCCCTGTGACGTGTCTGGGTTACGCCTTATGTCTGTGCTATAGCAATGTCAGGGACCGTATTCACCAAGAGTCTCAGAGCAGAAGGGCTAATCTAGGACCAGCTTTGCCTTTTAGATTATAATTTACAAAATGATATGGACATGGAGGACCTGATCCATGATCAGGAATCATACGCTGAGACACTTTATGCTACAATCCACACAGAGAGAGGGTTGATTACCTCTACAGGGTTGAAGCGGACGCAGCTGAAACTGTCCACGCCCCAGGAGAAGGAGCGGATGGGGCTGCTGCGCTGCTCATCCCAGATGTCCACCTGCTGGCCACATGTCACAAACACACCCTCCTTCTGGTGGTGGTCGATGCTGGTGAACACAGACTGGAAGGAACAAACATTGTTCTCAGTAACATTTATAAAATGAATCCTCAATCATCATCATCATCACTGACGAGGGGGAATACATTACAACAACCATCACCATCACCCTGACAGTAGAGAATATCTCCAAACCCATCATTCTTATCATCATCATAGGCTTAAAGCCACAATCTTTAATGATGGTCCACTCAATGGTATGCACATTTTACAGTGTTGCTTCATGAGATCAGACAGGTTAGGTCAGAGACACACTCTCAGAGATATTAATTGGAAATAATAATGACAGAGACAGACAACTCCTCCTCCATACCTTCCCAAGAATAGTATTGAGAGGTTCCTCTTCCTCTCCGTAGCCAGGAGTCTCCATCTTCCACTGTTTGATAGTCTTGTCATCACCAACCTGTTATTCAGAAATACAAGCATATTTACTTTGACAGAGGTTTGAGGTTGATTTATAATGAAGATGTGTCATAAGATTGCAATTCAGCAGAGGGCAACCATTCTGTGCGATAAAAATCAGGGGTGTATTAATTCTGTGTGTTGTAAGACATTTTGCAATGGAAACAGTTTACTCCAAATGGAAAACATTTTGCAACAAAAACAAGAGTTTATATTAGAGCAATTCAAATAGGCCCCTCCCAGTTTCATTCCATACTTCCATTTAGCACCTAGAGTAAACGGTAAACAGTTTCCATTGCAACAGATCAAACGTTTTGCAACGGAATCCAACTAATGAATACACCCCTAGTCTCGTTAGTATTCACTAGACAGAAAATGAAAGCAAATGGGCCAGAATGGGGAGGTACTATGTGAACTTGTTCATTGCACAACATTTAGTGTGCCCTAATGAATACAACCCTGGATAGTGGAACAGATACTGTACCGTAAAGAAGGAGGTGCCACAGAAGCGGACGACCATCCCCCTGACAAAGCCTTCATGGGCCTGGAGTGTACGAACACACTCACGTTTGGTTAGATTCCACACCTTCAGCTGAGAAACAAATCAGTTAGTCTTACAGTATAAACAGGTCATTTAGATGCATCATCTCAATGCACAGGCTTGTCATCATATATGTTTCACCATTCCACAGTTAGACATGTAGCCTATAATTATTGGATTTGTAATCAACTCATATTTATCCAGGCTAACCATTGCTAACTCAACGTACAGTTAGTTAGTTAACTACCTCTCCATCGCAGGAGCCGGACAGCATTGTGGAGAGGCTCTTGGGGTGCTTGGCCATGCAGTTCACCCCATCCCTGTGGCCGTCCAGAGAAGCCAGGAACGGCTTGGCGAACACGCGCTCCAGCTTGGTGGCATTCAGTGCACGGGTGTATTCTCTTGGCACCTCGAACGGATGGAGGGACGGGTCGTAATTTCGTGGTACTGTAGGTTACATATACTGTTACAATAAATTGTTTTGGCCGTGCTGATTGGGCTAGCTATAGCTCTCTACACTGTGTGAAGTTAGCTAATGTGCACTAGCTGGCTAACTATCTGCACTTACCACGCTGGATATCCAACTTCGTCTCACGGACATAGTCGTCCGGATTCCTGGAGAGGACTTTAACTTTCATTGCGTGAATGTGTATAAAGCTCTATACTTCTTCCCACCAAAATGTAACACAGTAAAATGATTCGTACGGCATGTGTTTACGTGTGTGACCTCACCTACCGGATGTTGAGGGCAATATCCGCTCTTATTTCAGGGAAGTGTGTTTGTAGCTTGCGTTTACAGCGACCACAGATAGAACATTGAGTTACAACATTTTTTTGGCGACACCTTGTGGACTGATTGTTTCTGTACTCTGGGCTTCAGAGATCTCAATAGATTAGATTTATTGTGGGACATTAAAACGTATTTTTATGTTTATTGCATTACAGTAAAATACGCTGAAGGAGAACATTGCATTCATTTACGTTTGATATATTTAATAGCATATCGATAGCACCAATTTGAAGCTTCCAAAATTAGACGGAAATGACATCACCACACACTCAGAGAGCTTTGTTTCTTCACAGAGTTTAATCGATCTTCTTCGAAGGAAGTGCAGCGCAGACAAGCGACTCCATAAGGAAGAAAAAAAATAGAAAAAAATAGAAAAAAATAAGAGAAAAAACTCGGTGAATTAGTCTAATCCAAAAGATTTGAACAGAGTTTCTGAACTGTACCGGGTACGGGAATTCCGGGAAGGGAACAAGCTCTGTCGGCACAGGTAAATACTGTTATTTGTCTTCATAATCATAGTATTTATCTTCCAATTTGAGCGACTTGTACCCGACGAGTCTCTTCTCAGTCTGGACAGCCGGAAGTCTGTGGGAGATTGTTTTTTTTTCTTCTCTCACTGCTTCAGTTTTTTTAATCCTCGATTTCTTTGGTGCTTTGCTATTTCTATTTTCACAGGCGTCGAAGACGCGAGAGTCCGATAACATTCCTCTCGTGGTTTTATTAGAGCGTCTAGCTAACTGTAAACGCCTAGCAAGGAATTGAAATGCACTTACAGCTCAAAAAATTGCTAACAAGTAGCAACCTAGACATCTTATTTGTGTTCGAATTATTGCTAGCTACATTGTATCATCATCACCAAATTAATTACTTTGATGGGGAAAACCCATGTAATAGTGAGCTAGCACGGTCCTCCTTCCCATGCAACCACAACAATGCACAGGCAGCTAAATGACCTAACTAGCCTTTTGCAAGTCATATTATTGTCTAACCCGGGGGCATAATTATTGTAATATGTGTCCAAATATTTCAGCCATCTAACCAAATAAAGTACCAACATCGGTACCATTATTGTTTCATTAGCTAGCTCATGTATGTGAAGTGACATTTAAATGATTTAAGATTATTGTCGCCCAAAGGTGTCAGTCGGATGTGCAACAATGTAGCCAATTTTATTTCAATTGATGAGTGATTAGCTGTTTGGCCTAGTGGTGATATGGCGGTGTTACTCTTCCGTTACAGAAATTATGGAGGATTCCCATTTTAACTCTCAGTACTTCTGGTCCCCTGTGCCTGTACAAGGACAGGTACGTTTAGTGAAACATTTCCGTTTAAAATGTTAAAGTATATTGCAAGTGACACCTTTGGATAATAGCAATTACTCTTTTTGGAGTTTGGCATTTTGTAACAAGGATTTCTCTCTCGATGTCAGATTGAGAACGCCATGTTCCTGAAACAACTGAAGGACCAGGAGAAGAACACTTCGTTCCCCTCATCTCATTACCAGACGACCTTGCTCACTGTCCCCAAGCAGGAGGGAGGGGGGCAGGGCCAAGGGAGTCACCTACACCCCCCTCACACTCAGAACTTCACTGTGGTGCCTGTACCTTCCACTGGTATCATGACAGCAGGTGTGTGTGTCAACTGTTAGTCTAGAATTGATCACACTTGCATTGTCTTTTTCCCATCTGTTTTGTATCATATTTTTATTTTCCTCTCTCTGCAGCGGGTCTGGTCATCACAACCCCTCAAGGCACGCAGCTGGTCTCTCCTGCTACCTCCTCTCAGTCCTTCGTCTCTGGACATCCCACCACCACCATGATCGTCTCTACACTGCACGCTCCAGGTAACACACACTCGCACGATTGTCTCCACCCTCCATTATCCTAACTCTGAAAAATACACACTTCACTCACGCACTGTCAGACTCTGACACACATTTTTCACTTAGATAAGAAACAGGAAGGTGGAACCCCCCAGGTGGTCGTCATGCCAACAACCTCGAAGCGAGGCAGGAAGAAGAAGTCGACACTAGGGAGGGCGGGGCCTGCCGGTGGCCACACTCTCTCCGCCGGAAATGAAGCGTTGATTCTGGCTCACTTGGCGTCGGGAGGGCAGGTGAGACAGTTACCATAGTAACTCCAGTGTAACCAAAATAAAAGCTATTCCCACTAAAATATTTCCAGACTAAGCTCAGGCTATTGATGGTCAGGATATTGATTTCCAGACTAAGCAACAAAAAAGAGCCCATGTAGACTTTTACAACAGTGTGCCTTTTTTAACATGATGAACGTGATTCTAATGTTTGTGTGACATTTGATAGGTGGTTATGTCTTCGCAGCATTATTTAACTGACCCGTACGACCTCGCCAACGAAGACGAGAACCACAGCGGGAAGGACTGCAACAAGACCTACAGGTACGGACCTACGGCGTCACAGAAGGGCCAAAAAGCACCTGTTGTGCTGTGCATCCCCATAGGAATGTGAAGCTGTGGAATGCTTGCACACCCGTATGTCTGTATGTTGTAGATGATAGAGCCAGGACAGAGAGGTTAGACACAGGCTATGGATGAACACTAGGTGCCCCTGGGCACGGGTGTTTTTTTCTTTCTCTCTCACACAGAAACTACTCCACTGCATGCTGTGGCAGCGCACACACCTGCTGAAGTATTTCACTATGTGTTTGTACCTGCACTCTGGAACACAATGTGTTATCTTTGCAGCATGGACACACACATTCTCTGCCTCCCTCATGCATCCGCTCGACACACACACGCGCGCATCCCTGCACACATTGGACACGCACTCCTTCGCCTACTTCTGCCCTCTTTTTTCCCCCCTCTTTCTATCTTCTTCATACAATGTTTCCCTACTTTTCAAGCTATCTCTGTTTGTCTTTCTATTTCTTGCTTCAGCAGAATCTGCTATTTTTCCTGCTGTTTTCACTGATTTCCCCCTCTTTATCTCTTCCCCCTCCCTGTTGCTTGTCTTCTTTTTTCACATCCCTCATTCATTTCATCTGCTCCTTTGTTTTTATCTTTCTTTCCTGTTGTCTTTTTCCTCTTGCTTTCTCCGTTTGTTTTCCACACTTGCTGTCTCATGTTTCACCCCTTTTTTGCTTTCTTCCACTCTCTTCCTCTCCCTTGCCCATCTCTCATACCCCTGTCTCTTTGTCCTTGCTTTTTGTATTTTCATCTGTTTCTCGCCTGCTCCTGCCCTCATTTCCTTCATCCCTATCTCTTGTCTTCCCATTCTTCCACTCGTCCTCCCCTCTTTCTCCCCATCCCTGGTCTGTGTGTCTGTTTCTGTCCCGTAGGTGCCGGATGTGTGCGGTGACCTTCTTCAGTAAGTCAGACATGCAGATCCACTCCAAGTCTCACACAGAGGCCAAGCCCCACAAGTGTCCCCACTGCTCCAAGTCATTCGCCAACTCCAGCTACCTGGCCCAGCACATCCGCATCCACAGCGGGGCCAAGCCCTACACCTGCTCCTACTGCCAGAAGTCCTTTAGACAGCTCAGTCACTTACAGCAGCACACACGGTACTGCTCACAGCAGCTCCACCTGACCAGCTCTACTCTACAGGCTTTACCTAGCCTGCCCCTCTCCCCTCCCCTCTATTGGCTGCTTGCACTGTGTGTGTGTGTGGAGATGTCTGTGAAATGGCAAGACGCAGGCCATGTGTGTGTGTGTGCGCATGATTGTGTGTGATCTTTACTTCAAGTCCCTCTTTGTCTCTTCAGTCTGTCTGTTTGGTGTCCTTACTACTTCATTGCTGCTTCTCCCTTGCGCGTGCTCACACATACACTTACACACATGATAAGTTTGACATAATTTGGGTCAGAGTGAAATACTGTTAAGGTTCAGAGAAACGTGATTTTTTTGTAATTTTTTTAAAAGAAAATTAGAAGTCAGGCACTGAGTAATATAGGGTGTTTACATGTGATTTTTTGGGGGGGGGGTTCTCCTATCAATCAAGGTTTAAAGAAAAGCAACACTGTTCTCCCCCTCCTCTCTATCTTCTCTTCTTGCTTCCAGAAACCACACAGAGTCCAAGCCCCACAAGTGTCCCCACTGCACTAAGTCCTTTGCAAACTCCAGCTATCTGGCCCAGCACATCCGCATCCACACAGGGGTGAAACCGTACACCTGCTCTTTCTGTCAGAAGTCCTTCAGACAGCTCAGTCATCTACAGCAGCACAACAGGTAAGGGTGATGTCATACATATCTGCCCATTTCTTTGCGGGGGCCTTTCAATGGTATTTTATTTGGGGACCTTTCAATGGCATTTTATTTGGTGGCATCTCAATAGTATTTTATTTGGGGGCATTTCAATAGTCTTTTCTCTGTGGGGGGAATCTCAATAGTCTTTTCTTTGGGGGGCCTCTCGATAGACTTTTTCTCTTGTGGGGGCGGCATCTCGATAGTCTACAGTGGCTTCCTCTCCATCTCCCTCATCTGTAATGGTGTGGATCACAGGATAGCTGAAAGCAGAATTTGGCGGATCCATTTACATTTCTCCCCTCTCTTTTCTTCTTACTGGTTGTGTTTTCCATGTTTCTGCAGGATCCACACAGGAGACAGGCCTTATAAGTGTGTTCATCCGGGCTGTGAGAAATCCTTCACACAACTCTCCAACCTACAGGTGACTACTGTCCCTTTTCTTTGGTTTTTATTCCCAGTGGTGAAAGCTTAGTAATACTAACCCCTAGTAGTTACAGTCTTACAAATACCCATTTGAAGATGTGTCCTGAATGGTCCTGTTCTGTTCCAGTCTCACAGACGGCAGCACAACAAGGACAAACCCTTCAAGTGCACCAACTGTAACCGTGGTTACACGGACGCGGGCAGTCTGGAAGTCCACCTGTCCACTCACACGGTCAAACACGCCAAGCTCTACTCCTGTGGCCTCTGCAACCGCACATACACCTCTGTAAGAGAAACACCACTGTTAAGGCACCCAGCATGTAGTAGTCGCAGACCTTTAACTTTCAACAGACATTTTCACAGACAGTGTGCATGTCTGTGCATAGTGTGTGTTTGTGCACACTTGTCACCTCTCGCTTTATCCCTCTGTATTCTATTTTCAGGAGACGTACCTGGTGAAACACATGCAGAAACACAACTCAGACCCGCTCACTGCAGCGGCGGTGGCTGCTGCACAGCACTCTCAGCAGAACCAACAGAACCAGAGCCATACCCAGAACCAGGGAGGTTCTCATGGCCAAGGCCGAGGAGAGGTCACCGATAGTGGGGCAGACCGAGGTCATGGACAAGGACAGAACCAGGGGCAAAACCAGGGTAGCTACTCTCAGGCAGAGACGGCATCCTGCCCCTTTGACCTGCACCAGTATAAGACAGTCGCTGCAGGGGACATCCAGTTCAAAACAGTCAGTGTGGCGGACCTAGTGACCCACAAGGACCTCTGTCTCACCGTGGCTACCTCTACCATTCAGGTGGAGCACCTAAACTCATAGGGGTAGGAGGGAGGAGTGGTAGAGACTGAGAGAAACTGGAGGAGCCCTATGGACAGACTGGATAAAAGCAATACAGGGGGGATATAGGAAGATGTGACTGTGCCTGAAAGGTGGGTAATGGAAGAGGAAGTTAAGAGATGTTCAAACAGAGATGGAGTCTGGAAATAGAGGACTTTGTAGTTTTTTGTACTTGTTCATCACTTTTATTTCATTATGCCTATGTTTTTGTACTACTTTTATAATGGATGGCTAGTGTATACCGTTGGTAAAGGAGTGTTTCTCTGTCACTGCAATGGTGAGGAAGAGACAAAAAATGACAGAACAATGAGTGAAGAAGAGCGAATGTTTTCTTATTTTTTTATCCTCCAACACAACTTTGATTATGGTTACGTCCATGAAGTGTATAAAACTGACAGATAACTGTTAAGGTAAATGTTTCTACTTTCCCACGGATACTATCAGGTTTTGATTACATCATCATTGTCATGATGGTTACTGTAATCTACCTTCTAAAATTTGCTCACAAATCTTTTTCACTGAAAAAAAGGGAAGTAGGCTGTTTTTCTGTTTCTGAAAAGAAAAAAGGCCTGCAAAAGTATATATTGATGTATAATCCATACTATATAACACTTTGATATTTAGCCTCAGTCCACAAGCCAATCATAGAGCCCTGTTTACCTCACATGGCCCTGTAAGAACTGGGAAGTGAATGTGATCAGCTGGTACATGTTATGTAATCCTTGTAGTATTTATTTTTTTGTGACCTAAGAATATCATTGTTATCCACATATATTCTGACTACTTCCACTAATGTTATACTAAAGTGTATGAGCCTTTACAAATAGACTGATACATATGAAAATACAATTTTCCCTTATCAAACAATAAACCTCACTGAAGTCCGACAATTTGCCTTTCTCTATCCCTGTAACACATTGTGCATTTGCAGTAATGATAAAGGTTAACTTTGAAGATAGCAGCACCTCACCCCTTCAAATAGGCTATGCATGATGCCATTTAATGTATTGTAACGACAGAGGTGTTAGTATGATTGACACTGAATGTCACATTTGAATATAACAGGTGTAGATGTAAATTTGACCCAATGCATGATGCATGTAAGGACTTGGCAAAGTTGGCAGTGTTGATTGAAAGTTGGCAGTATCTTGTAAAAGCTTGATTCATTGACCTGCTATAGTGTGATGTGTCATGCAAATAAGACCTGCATCACAACATTAGCGTGAGCAGTAATAGTGGAATCGGCGGTTTATTGTGTGGACTGTACCATTCTTTAAATATTTATTTTCTATTCATATTAACTTGCCATGTCTTGTCAGACAACGATTCAAAGCATGACATTTACATTGTTTAAAAAATAAGTCAATATAAACTGTGTAATGACATGTATTACCATTGAATGTTTTTGTAACTTAGTCAACATTTTTTTCTGCAGTGCCGGATGGCTAAAGTGTAGGAGTCGAGAAACTTCACGATAGTAAATAACGACGTTACTGTATTTCTGCCTTAGCTAACACAAACAAACCCACACTACGAAACTGTCATTTTTCATTCAAATATGCCTCGGAAAAAGCCGTTCAGCACCAAACAGAAGAAGAAACAGATGCAAGTGAAACGGGAAAGAAAGAGAGGTAACGTGAGCTACAATGACAGTGTGCGTGAACGAAAATGCTAACGTTAGCTAGCATAGCTTTTCATTTTACTAACTTGTACAAGGAGAGTTGAGTAACTTGGCTAGTTAGCTCTGCTTTCAGGAACAATAACACTGGCATGTTACCCGATATATTTTGGACGAATTAGCAACAAATAAAGAATAGGGACGTCATTATTTTTGTCTTAACGTGTGCCTTGTGTATTTGGGTCTTTCTAGCAAACGTTAACTACCTTGCTTGCTAGCTAAGGAGGTGACGACGTTATAAAGCTAGCTATGTGTCTGACCTTATCGCTGAAATTGTATTGCTGGCGTCATTCATTGCCATTGGTGGGAAAGTATTGATGCACAGAAATCAGCATCACTGTACTACACTGGTATTGTTTTCACTTTGTGTAAGCTCTACTGCGCAGACTCGCTATCAAATTATGTAGGAAAAGCTAGCTTTCTCAAATTGAGGGAATAACAAACGGTGTTGGAGATCACATACCTACACTACCGCTAGCAATGAAAATAGATTTATTATGAAAACGTCCGCTGTCAATTTATTACGTAGGGTTAGTATTGAGACGATTACCACATTTATAGATCGCTATGTGTTATGTAATGTAGATTGCATATATTGTATGTAAATGCATGGTACACTCGATTCTAAAGTAGAACGTTGTGGAATCTGGTCTTTGGTACCAAGTGCCGACATAGAGGGTAGTTTTCATTCTGTCCACTGTATTTGTGTCCCAAATTGCACCCTATCACCTTTATATAGTGCCCAACAAAAAGTTGTGCACTATATAGGAATAGGGTGCCATTTGGGAATGGTTCAATGTAAGCATCTGACTATGATGATCTCTCCTCGTCAGGTGAGCCAGGCTCAGGGCCCAGCAGCCGTAATGCCAGTGTGGAGCGGGGGATGGACAGGGAGAGGCAGTCGGACACCTCAGATAGCGAAACCACAGATGTCAGGAGAATAAACCAGCAGCCCGGCATCAGGGAGGGCAGATACGACCCCAATAGGTGAGTTACCAATACATTAGCATAGGTAGTATTTAGCTCTGGTCCAGGGGATTACATGCAGATGCTGAGCAAGCCACACGTAACACCCTGGACCAGAGCTAATGTAATACTACATCACTTGCAATGAAACCAAAACAAAGACAGGTGTGTTATTGCTGGGCTTGAACAAAAGCCTGCAGATTGTATTGACCAGGATTGGTGACCACTGATAGCTAGGCTCATAAGGCTCTCACCAGCTGAGTGAGTTTCTGTTTTGTCAGATATCATCAAAAATACCTTTTGGGAAAACATGTCATGATTGCTGTATGAACTGATGCCTGGAACAGTGGGAATTCCCTGGAACAAACTGAAGGGATAATGGAAAAAAATATTAATTAGAGCAATGTCTGGGTCTGTAGATATTAAAAGTAAGAGGCCGGAAGAGACGAAGTTAAAAAAAAAAAAGAGAAAATGTTACTGTAGGAATCCTGAACCATGAGCAAACAACTTTCAGACAGAGGTCAATGGTTAATTACAGAAACTGCTGTTGTCAGAACAAACCACCATGTCACACACACCTGATTTTCATGACTCTGCACACAAATGGTTTTGTGTCCTTCACACACTCACCCTGCCCAATTCCCCCCTCTACACACAGCTATACTAATCTCTCTGTCCATTCAGGTTCCGTCTGCACTTTGAGAAGGAGAGCAGAGAGGAGGTGGAGAGGAGGAAGAAGCTTGCTAGAGAGAAGGTTCTGGACCAGATGTTAGACAAAGACCTGGAGGTTGACATCAACGACATCTACCCCACAGAGAAAGGTCAGCGCTCCTTGACCCTGAGCCTCACAACAACCTCTTAATGCTGTTAAATAAAGGTCTCAAATGGCACCCTATTCCTTATTTAGTACACTCATTTTGACCTAAGCTATATGTGCTCTGGTCGAAGTAGTACGCTATATCGTGTGATTTGATATGTAACCTGTATCCTGAGCCTCTCAATGCTGTTAAATAAAAACCCATTCTAGTGTGAGTTTTGACATTGTCTTTTCAGTTTGTGTCACTGCTTGACGTATCTGCCACTGACCTCCAATCCCAGGTCTTGAGTTTCCGCGGCGACCTCCGTGGAATTATGGGATGAATCGTGAGGAGCTGCTGAAGAAAGAAGAGAAGTCATACCGGGAATATCTGAACGACCTGCACACCAGAAACCCACCTGGATCCCTCAGCCACTTTGAGCACAATCTGGAGGTGAGGAATATACTCAGAACACTTTATACACCCTTTATAAATGCTTTTGAGGGAGGTGGCAGCCTTGAGGTTAGTGACCAGCTAGTTATGGGGGTGCTGTATTGTGTCAGCAGAACGTTCAATTTTGATGGATAAATAAAGAGCTATTAATTCTATAATATTTTATAAACTTGAATGAATCCTTTAAAAACCACCTCTTTCTCTGACACTGAGCAAAACCTAGGGTAGGTAAAACCTAAATAGTATTTGTATAACTTTACTCTTTATACACTTCCTTCCCCACCCCTTTTTTTCTCCCCCTCTCTCTTTCTCTCCCCCCTCTCTTTCTCTCAGACGTGGAGACAGTTGTGGAGAGTGTTGGAGATGTCCGATGTGGTCCTGCTCATCGTGGACATCAGGCACCCGGTGGGTAATCTCTTTTAAACTCCTACTGTCATTATCTGCTACTAGTCATGTATCATTATCAACTTACTACTGTCACCATGAAATGTAATTAATAGACACTATGATGGCAGGTAGCCTAGTGGTTAGAGCGTTGGGCCAGTAACCGAAAGGTTGCTAGATTGAATCCCCGAGCTGGTCGTTCTGCCCCTGAACAAGGCAGTTAACCCACTGTTACCCGGTAGGCCGTCATTGTAAATAAGAATTTCTTCTTAACTGACTTGCCTAGTTAAATAAAGGTTAAATATAATAAATAAAAATTATGGTTTCATTATGCTTTGAACCATATGGTGAAATGCATACATAGAGTATCCACCAGGTGGAGCCACGGACGGGGTAAGTTATAGGTGGACAGTACCATGTATAAATTGACTATGTTCATGACTATGTTGCTATGGGCCCTGGTCAAAAGTAGCGCACTATATAGGGAATAGGTTGCCATTTAGTAAGTCGTTTGCCAGACCGAGCATGCATGTCTTAATGAATGTGTTCCTGGTGTGTCCCTCCCATGCAGGTGCTGCAGTTTCCCCCAGCGCTGTACCACTACATCACTGGGGAGCTGCAGAAGCAGGTGGTGGTGGTGCTGAACAAAGCTGACCTGTGTCCCCCTCCCCTGGTGCTGGCCTGGACACACTACCTCCAGACACAGTTCCCCCACCTCCACTGTGTCTGTTTCACATCACACCCCGGCCAGCCATACAGCACAGGTGGGTGGGAGTGAGTGAGGGTGGTTGTGCTGATGCGAAAGTGATAAACAAATCGAGGGACAATGATGAGAGCTGATTGGAGCTGTTGGAACTGTGTACTTGATCACCAGGATAACCTATTGCACTGTCTGTATCTGTTTCTGTGACTCTAGTGCTTCAGAAGAAGAGGATGAGAAAAAAGGGTACATGTGGGTGGGGACATGCTGGAGGCCCCACCCACATCCTGAAGGCGTGTCAGGAAATCACAGCAGGAAAAGGTTAAAGGGACCCACCCACCTGGGTGGCATAGCACCTATTTCACACATGTATTGCTAACCATGTATGTCTGTAATGACTTAATGCTTTGGCCAGGTACTTTCCATAGCATAGCTCATTACTAATGAAGGATTAGTGTCTTCATACAAAGATCTGTGGGTGCAGGGTTGTAAGGGTATATCATAGAAGAACCAACACTGAATGGAAGTAGTCTTAAAATAGGCTGAAGACAAGTAATGCTGCTTCCCAATTCTCCACTTTTTTTCCCAGAAGTGTACAGAATGATTGGCTGTAGGGAGTGTTCACCATTGTTAACCCCCCCCCCCCCTCTTCTAGTGGACTTGTCCAGCTGGGAGAAGAAGATCCAGAGAGATGCGGTTGCTATGGGATCAGAGGGAGATCAGTTAGAGGAGGGGGCCGACTCTGTGCTAGTGGAGCACCAGAGTGATGTTGCCATGGAGATGAGCAGCCCCTCCCAGGAGCTGTATAAAGATGGCGTACTCACGCTGGGCTGTATAGGTGATGTTGGAAGCTTGCTTTTCTACCTGCCAATCAGTAATCTGTCGTCACTGATTAGTAACTTGATAAATTAAGTCATGCTTGTGTACCTCAAGGCTTTGTTCCCCCACCAGCCGCCTCTGGCATTCAGAAATGTTTACCACAAAGGGAATATAGATATACGTGTCTCTCCCTCCCTCCCTAGGCTTCCCTAACGTGGGGAAGTCATCAGTATTGAACAGTCTGGTAGGTAGGAAGGTGGTGAGTGTGTCTCGAACCCCCGGCCACACCAAATACTTCCAGACCTACTACCTCACACCCACTGTCAAACTGTGCGACTGCCCTGGACTGGTCTTCCCTTCACTAGTCAACAAACAACTACAGGTAACTGAGAGGAGGGAGTGAGTAGGGTAAAAGTGTGTATGTTTGTGTGTACTATGTCCTCCCATTCCCGTAGAATCCCAGGTCAAATCACTTTTTGGTGACAGCCTGTGGAGGAAATGTCTTGGAGAATAAAATAATAACTGATATTCCCTCTGGCCATTTGAATGCTGTTTTTGGAGTAGAATCATAATCTGTACCACTTTTAAGTCTCAACTATTGCGGAGAGCTTTGTATATAAAAGCAATCATTACCCATTAACCCCTTTCAAACTTCTTTTCTAAAACAAATTCCCTCTATATTTCTCATCGTGCTTTACTCTTTCTAAACACTTTTCCTCCATTCTTTTGTATCTACGCCTCTTCCTCCATTTCCCCCTCTCTCCCTCCTCTTATCTGCCCCTTGCTCCCTAGATCCTAGCTGGTATCTACCCAGTGTCTCAGCTGCAGGAGCCCTACAGTTCTGTGGGTTATCTGTGTGAGCGGACCCCCTTCCTGTCGGTGCTCAAGCTCCGGCACCCCAGCGTGGAGGGCCCACAGCATGCACCCAAGGGGGGGGAGAAGGAGAGGGAGCAGGGACCCGAGCACAGCTGGACAGCCTGGGACGTGTGTGAGGGTAAGGACCACCTCTAGTCTGGTTCTAGAACCTCTGGTCCGGTTCTAAACTGTTGAAACACGCCCTCTTGTCTGGATGTCAGGGAGACATTTGGGAAATTCTCAGGAACAGTTGAAATTATAATACAATAACAATTTATCGTTTTTTGTTTTCTCTCCCTACCCCTCTTTCTCGTTCTCTCTCTTCTCTTTCTTTCTCCCTGTCTGTCTCACAGCCTGGGCAGAGAGGAGGGGTTATAAGACAGCGAAGGCAGCTCGTAACGACGTGTATCGGGCAGCTAACAGTCTGCTGCGGCTGGCCGTCGACGGGAGGCTGTGTCTGTGCCTCAGACCACCTGCATATAATGATCAGAGAGGTCAGTACACAGGTCATACAACTATCAGAGAGTTCAGTACACAGGTCATACAACTATCAGAGAGGTCAGTACACAGGTCATACAACTATCAGAGAGTTCAGTACACAGGTCATACAACTATCAGAGAGTTCAGTACACAGGTCATACAACTATCAGAGAGTTCAGTACACAGGTCATACAACTATCAGAGAGGTCAGTACACAGGTCATACAACTATCAGAGAATTCAGTACACAGGTCATACAACTATCAGAGAGGTCAGTACACAGGTCATACAACTATCAGAGAGGTCAGTACACAGGTCATACAACTATCAGAGAGGTCAGTACACAGGTCATACAACTATCAGAGAGGTCAATACACAGGTCATACAACTATCAGAGGGGTCATAGACCGGTCATGACAACCAGTGAGGCATCAGGCATATCACTTCATCACTACTGTACAGACAGCAGAGACTCATATTTAAAAGGGAAGATAGACCGACACAAATGTCGGCCGTGAACAGTGGGCACGCAGGGGAAGGTCAAATCCCAGCAGGGGATCTACTGTGCACGGCTGATCTTCATGTTGATCTGGTTTCCAACCTTTAAACTGATGACTGGGGCTTTGTACAAAAAAACATGAAGAAAAATGTTTATTTGATTGCTTGATTGATTAATTATTCAACCAATGGATTTGCGCTATACAGAGCAGTGGGAGTCCCACCCAGACCTGGCAGAGATCATCGCTCTACAGGGACGGAAGGAAGAGGGGGCAGGGGAGAGGGAGGAGGAGGAGGAGGGGGAGTCCAGCTCTGAGCCGGAGGAGGAGAGGGATAGGGATGCTGATGATGATGGTGATGATGATGAAGATGAAGGGTTTGGACACCCAGCAGTGAACGAGAGGAAGGGGCCAACCAGCCTCACAGTCAATATGTTCGATGTCCTCCGAGAAAACGAGTGCGAGTGAGGGAGAAACAATGAATTAAAAATACAAAGTGCTTGATCTCTCCCTCCACTCTGCACCTTTATTCCATTTTCCTTTCCTTGACTTGCATTCCTTTTACATTCTGACTCTTCTTTCCTCTATTCTCTCTCCCCAACCCCTCCCCCTCCCAGAGGTTACTAAAAGCACTCTGATATTGTATAAAACATTTTCATTTCTCCATGTTGTGCCTCTGCTCTACCCATGCAGCTGTACTTAGACTGCGTTTAAACAGGTAGCCAAATTCTGATCTTTTTTTTCACAAATTGTTCTTTTGACTAATCACATCCTATCTTTTCACATCCAATCTTTATCACAGATGATTGGTCAAAAGGCCAATTAGTGAAGGAAAGATCAGAATTGGGCTACCTGTCTAAACCATTGTAGGATTACATTTTTTTGTTTTTATAATTTTCTTGCATGTAGGATTTTACTTTTATTTCCCTTAAAGCTGGTAGGGGCATTGTGGTGTATTAATCATTGATTGGTTTTCAATCTGTTAATTGATAAGTGGCCTCACAGCTGAGATGCCAAGGGTCATTAGACCATAGAAATGTAATGGCTTGAACTGACACGGTTCTGGATTCAATCTCACATTGAAGGTCACACAGTCTAAATGGGGATTAGACATTGATGATGTCATCCACATGGGACTTCCATTTGGCTGCCAGTGCAGATTTATGACATCACTGTCTAATCCTGGTTGATTTCACTGTGTACAACAGTGTGATAGTACTTCGGTAGAGTCGGGATGTGTGGAATTCGGCATTCCATGCTGCTTTCATTGGTAATAATCATTGTCAAACCCATTTATATGATTCTACCCAATTCAGTGTTCTATTTTAGGGTCCACTAGGGGCAGTGTTTGTCAATCCTGGTGCAGCCACTCACGTGCAGCATTGTATCATGCAAAGCTGACTGACTGACTTGATAAAGAAAGAGTTTGGCCACTGCGGTTTCAACCAAAAAGCACTCTGATGGTATCACATGGTTCCATAGCAGCCAATATTGACCAATACAATAACGGTCCTGTTATTGATCCTAAATTATACCAGCTACGCAAACCAGCTGAGTAGCTAGAATTTAGAACGAGAGTCTAAATCCAGGAAGAATGGAACGACATTAATGTTGGTTAAACTTCCATCTCTATCTCTATGGCTCTGTTTTACTGTTACAATCTGTCAGGGCTGGATTCTAGTGTGCTGTTGCCTACTGTTGTACCTCATTGTTCCTGTTCTACTGTATTACATGTCACTCTGAGGGAACACAACAGCACAGTGCTGCGTTACCATGTAACAACATGCACTGTTCTGGTCTATACCAATGGCACACTTAGAAATATACACACTAGGGCCATAGGTTTTTCCTGTCTGTCTGACTGATCAGGAAAAAATCTGGGCTGTAGTGTGTCTAAGCAACAACTAGAGATCCAGCAGAGGTTTTCCTACCCACGTGACCAGGAAAAACTCCTGTCCCTAATACACACCACTCTGGCTTCCGATATGGAGATAGATGTGTTAATGCTCTTTGTTTGAATGATTTAAACAGACTTGTACGTGAGTGTTTGGATTGTGTATTTGCTGCATTCTTTATTTCATTCCTTAGTATGCTCAAATGACAATGAACTGGACTGCTCTCTGCAATAAAGATAATCCATGGAACAAGGTCTGTCTGTCTTTTTATGACAGGCTCTTTCTTCACACATGTACTTTAGCAATCCTATAAGCGGCAATTTGGGATTGGTATATACATTTTTGGACTTAAATAAATTTTTTATAGTCATTGATTCTTGATAAATATAATGTATAAATGCCTAATGAGCTTATTTCAACTGTAACCCATCCCTCAGCTGTCAATCAAAAAAGTGGTGGGATGCTGTGTTGTTTGAATCTCAGATTGCCCATTTAAGATACTGGCGCACAAAATAAGTACACTAGGATACCACCTTTTCAACGAGTCAGTTCGTACAATTTCTGCCCTGCTAGAACTGCCCCGGTCAACTGTAAGTGCTGTTATTATGAATTGGAAACCTCTAGGAGCAACAACTGCTCAACCGGCGAAGTGGTAGACCACAAGCTCACAGAATGGGACAACACTCACTACCGAGTTCCAAACTGCCTCTGGAAGCAACATTAGCAAAATAACTTCATGAAATGGGTTTCCATGGCCGAGCAACCGCACACAAGCCTAAGATTACCATGCGTAATGCCAAGCGTCAGCTGGAGTATTGTAAAGCTTGCTCACATTGGACTCTGGAGCAGTGGAAACGCGATCTCTGGAGTGATGAATCACTCTTCACCATCTGGAAGTTTGACGGACGAATCTGGGTTTGACAGATGCCAGGAGAACGCTACCTGCCCCAATGCATAGTACTAACTGTAAAGTTTGATGGGGGAGGAATAATGGTCTGGGGCTGATTTGAATGGGAAATCAATGCTACAGTATACAATAACATTCTAGATGATTCTGTGCTTCTAACTTTGTGGCCCTTTCCCGTTTCAGCATAACAATGCCCCGTGCACAAAGCGAGGTCCATACAGAAATGGATTGTCGAGATCGGTGTGGAAGAACTTGACTGGCCTGCACAGAGCCCTGACCTCAACTCCATTGAACACCTTTGGGATTAATTGGAATGCCGACTGTGAGCCAGGCCTAATCGCCCAACATCAGTGCCCAACCTCACTAATGATCTTGTGGCTGAATGGAAGCAAGTCCCGCAGCAAGGTTCCCACATCTAGTAGAAAGCCTTCACACAGAAGAGTGGAGGCTTTTATAGCAACAAAGGGGAGACCAACTCCATATTAATGCCCATGATATTGGTATAAGATGTTTGACAAGCAGGTGTCCACATACTTTTGGCCATGTAGTGTATTAGTGTACCATGATATTACACCATCAACGTCAACTGTGAAGAGGCGACTCCGGGATGCTGGCCTTCTAGGCAGAGTTGCAAAGAAAAAGCCATATCTTAGACTGGCCAATAAAAATGAGATACAGTTGGGCAAAATAACACAGACACTGGACAGAGGAACTCTGCCTAGAAGGCCAGCATCCCGGAGTCGCCTCTTCACTGTTGACGTTGAGACTGGTGTTTTGCAGGTACTATTTAATGAAGCTGCCAGTTGAGGACTTGTGAGGCGTATGTTTTTCAAACTAGACACTCTAATGTACTTGTCTTCTTGCTCAGTTGTGCACCCGGGCCACCCACTCCTCTTTCTATTCTGGTTAGGGCCAGTTTGCGCTGTTCTGTGAAGGGAATAGTACACGGCGTTGTATGAGATCTTCAGTTTCTTGGCAATTTCTCTCACGGATTAGCCTTCATTTCTAAGAACAAGAATAGACTGACGAGTTTCAGAAGAAAGTTCTTTGTTTCTGGCCATTTTGAGCCTTTAATCGAACCCACAAATGCTGATGCTTCAGATACTCAACTGGTCTAAAGAAGGTTAGTTTTCTTGCTTCTTTAATTGCAAAAGGGTTTTCTAATGATCAATTAGCCTTTTAAAATTATAAACTTGGATTAGCTAACACAACGTGCCATTGAAACACAGGAGTGATGGTTGCTGATAATGGGCCTCTGTATGCCTATGTAGATATTCCATTAAAAAAATCTGTTGTTTCCAGCTACAATAGCCATTTACAACATTGTCTACACTGTATTTCCGATCAATTTGATGTTATTTTAATGGACAAAAAAATTGCTTTTCTTTCAAAAACAAGGACATTTCTAAGTGAACCCAAACTTTTGAACAGTAGTGTATATTTGACTAAAACATAATTTCAAATCTTGCTTACATTTATTTGTACATGATCACACGTGTATCTCTCTATTATGCGTGTGGGATACTGGGGAACAGACTCCCAACATGTTTTAGCACTTGGTGTTGGGAGTTTTTAGCACTTGGTGATTTCCTGGTGTTTTTACAATCCTTTATGTTCAATGATAAAAATAATAATACTCAGAAAACTTGGGGGGGCCAAATAAGCCACCCCCGGGCCAAGTTTGACTGCTGCTGGGGAACCCTATGTAGGCTATCATGTTGAATTCCCTATATAGTAGTGCACTATACAGTGTGTGTATCTGAATGCATTGGTTATCTATTTCATCACTGTTCATTTCCATCCATCCAGTGGGTTAATACTACAGATGATCTGGAATGGTTTCTGTCCATCTGATCAACACCCCAAACTATTCACCGCCTGCTTTCCAGGGATCAACCTTTATGGTAGCAATTATACCATCACATAGAAAGCAGCCTTGAGATTTCACTAGTGCATGACACCATAAATATAAAAACTGTTAATTAAATTCTGGTGTGTAATAAGAATTTACTGCCAGCAGTATGTGTTGGTCGCGCCAGTAATGCCCATGTGGTTTGAGTTAAGAGTTCAGCTTTTCAGGGAGGCTCACTGTGGAACTCTTTTCTCATGATGTAATCAGTGCCTTAACCCCCTTCCTATCCTGACAAACACAAACAATTACAGACATAGACACACACATGCACACTTCCCACCCTGGCACAAACTCCCTCTCCATGTGCCCCCTCAACTAGCTAATGCCTAATGTGTGTGAGACCAGATGCTAATGAATAGGTTTCGAATGAGAGGTGGTAAAATGAACAAACAACAGAAACACCGTTAAGCCTGGTAGACACTGTCCCCTGAGTGGACACACACACACGTGGGAAGCTGAAAGTACAGGTGTTATAATGGGCCCTTATTCTGGCTACTTACTGGGGAAACAGAATAGAGAGGACCCTATAAGCCCACACTCAACACCCAAAGTTAACCTCATTACTACAGCACTTACTTGTTCCCCAGGCTAGCATTGGGAGGAAGCATCTTGTGAACAAGATTTCCACAACACCAACTGTGGGACCAAAATACCCAGCTGGCATGTACACCTGTATGGTCACTAGATGGCTTTCAAGCCTTGCAGCACCATTGCTGTCTGGAGTTGTTACTGGTCAGGTTCTTCTGGCCTATAGTGCATAGGGTTCTCATTGGTGGTGTTAATAGTATGTACTTGCAGTATGTGCTACATGATATCACACACATGACTATTTTTTACCTTTACATGGGTTTGTCATGGACTATTGAGTATCGCGCTCTCTCTCTCACACATACAGACATACAGTTGTACACACACAGAGGTGCACACTCACCCTCTACTTTCTCACAGACATACATACACATACTGTATTTTCTCAGACTGTAATGCTGTATTTACACACACACACACACACACACACACACACACACACACACACACACACACACACACACACACACACACACACACACACACACACACACACACACACACACACACACACACACACACACACACACAAACACCTCCCTTATATGATTCAATACCAGGCGGTTGTCTCCAGCCTGCTTCCGTGTGGTGCATCACTGTGGGGGTCAGGGCAGCCTCAGCCGGCAGATTGGGTGTCCTGATCTCCCTGTCTCAGGCTTGTTTTAACTAGGGAAACACACTAGGCCCAAACAGAGCACCCGGGGAGATGAGAGAAGACTAGGAAGCCACCTTACCACTGGGTCTTCTGGGTTGGGCCCATCGTCACTGCTGTTCTGGTTGATGTTATTCCTGTCTTGTGTTTGTTTGTCCCCTGAAACATTCTGCAAAAGCTTGATCTGCGAGTAAAAATAGCAATCGATCATACCCAAAAGGCTTGTGCAAAACATTTCTTATGGTCTCTGGATATTGTTTGCTAAGGGACAGAGCACTCCCAGAAAATAACTAAGAGGACAAGAGATAAAGGGGAGGAGACGAGGAAAGAACACCACTTTAGACTAGACTGTGCTATAATGTAATGCTGAATCTTATAGATGGGTGTCCTCTACTCATCTTCTCTTCTTCACTTTTACTCATCTGAAAACACAAAGTAAGGGGAAGCAATATGGTGGAGGTCTACAGGGAGTGTCCAGTCCTTTCATGAAGGAGAGGCCATGGCAAAGAAGCCTGTTACTATGCTCTACTATTGACTTACAGCCTCATTGAGAGAGAAAGCATATCGTGTCACAAACTTGGATGCTCAGTAACAGTCAGTCTTTATTGTCCTGGAGGGACTCATAACCAGGTAAACACACCCAGCCCCAGTTCCTCTGTGAGGAAAAAACAAGTCATGATGAAGTACTGTCACACCCTGATCTGTTTCACCTGTCTTTGTAATGGTCTCCACCCCACCCATCTCTCGTCCATCTTCGCCATTATCCCCTTTGAATTTATACCTGTGTTCTCTGTTTGTCCATTGCCAGTTCGTCTTGTTTGTCAAGTCAACCAGTGTTTTTGTTCTTAGCTCCTGCTTTTCCCAGTCTCTCTTTTTCTCACCCTCCTGGTTTTGACCCTTGCCTGTCTGGACTCTGAGCCCGCCTGCCTGACCACTCAGTCTGACCCTGAGCCTACCTGCCATCCGGTACCATTGCCCCACCTCTGGTTTACTGACCTCTGCCTGCCTTAACCTGTCTATTGCCTGCCCCTGTTGGAATATTAAACCATTGTCAATTCGACCTTGATTCCTGATAAGTAGCAACTATTTACTAGTCTGCTGGGACTACTTTACTGTACATCAGACTATCAACAGTTGGCGGACTGATCTAGTATCATTATGACGACATTAGGTAAACTAGTCCATACATGTCCCAACTCTCATGTTTTATGACGTTACACAGAAATAACACTTTCCCTACATATTTCTTTCACAATATATCAGCTGAGCTGTTTGCCTTAACCTGCGCTTGCGTGTGAAAACTGTTGGCACTGCTTTTAGTTTGGGTGAGGAGCATCACTCTAGGAATACAAACTCATTGTCATTAAAGGGGCTGAGATGTACAGTAGATGATGCTGAACTAATCATACATAGTCATGTTTGTCTGGCTGCATGAAGCCTCCTGTTATTTGTGTGTGTAATTCCTCTTGTTTTCAGTCTGAGGTTCTGTATACTGTATGTGTCTCTGAGTGTGTCCATGCTTGAATGGGTCCCCTTCAGTCATCGACCGCAGGCGGCGTGTGTGTTCGTCTGTGCCCCTGTTTGTGAGTTGGAGGCCATGTGTCAATAGGTATTTTTAGTGCCGCCTCTCACTGCATTGCAATGGCACCCCTTTGGACCTCCCCCACCCACCCTGTCTACCCTCCACCTCCACCCCTCCAATCCCCCCGCCATAACATTCCCTCTCACCGGGAGAGACTATAGAGCTAGCCAGCAACAGTCAGGGTGTAACTTTAAAAAGGAGAGTGATAGTTTAGAAACGAGAGGAGCAGAGACAGACGATAGGGGATTGGACGACTCCAGTAACCATGGTGATAGTAGAACCCGCAGGCAAGAGTGCACATGTTTAGGTTTTTGCCCTAGCACTACACAGCTGATTCAAATAATCTAAGTTAGATTTTTTGTTCATTCATAAATATGTGCTTCTGCTTCAGTGTTTGTACAAAGAGAGACAAGACTGTAGGGGTCTGTGTTTGAGAGGCTATAGTGCGTTCATAAAGTATTCAGACCCCTTGACTTTTTCCACATTTTGTTACGTTACAGCCTTATTCTAAATTGATTAAATTGTTTTTTTCCCCTCAAACTACAAACACTACTCCAGAATGACAAAGCAAAAATAGTTTTTTTTTAATGTTGCTAATTTGAAATATCACATTTACATAAGTATTCAGGCCCTTTATTCAGTACTTTGTTGATGCACTTTTGGCAGCCTGTAGTTTTCTTGGGTATGACGCTACACTCTTGGCACACCTGTATTTGGGGAGTTTCTCCCATTCTTCTCTGCAGATCCTCTCAAGCTCTGTCAGGTTGGATGGGGAGCGTCGCTGCACAGCTGTTTTCAGGTCTCTCCAGAGATGTTCGATCGGGTTCAATTCAGGGCTCTGGCTGGACCACTCAAGGACATTCAGAGACTTGTCCCGAAGCCAATCCTGCGTTGTCTTAGCTTAGGGTCGTTGTCCTGTTGGAAGTAGAAGTCTTGGTGGTTCCAAACTTCTTCCATTTAAGAATGATAGTTGTTCTTGGGTTCCTTCAATGCTGTAGAGGAACCCTTCCTCAGATCTGTGCCTCAACACAATCCGGTCTTGAAGGTCAACGGACAATTCCTTCGACCTCATGGCTTGGTTTTTGCTCTGTCATGCACTGTTAACTGAAGGACCTTATATAGACAGGTGTGTACCTTTCCAAATCATGTCCAATCAATTGAATTCACCACAGGCGAACTCCAGTCAAGTTGTAGAAACATCTCAAGGATGATCAATGGAAACAGGATGCACCTGAGCTTAATTTCGAGACTCATAGCGAAGGGTCTGAATACTTATATAAATAAGGTATTTCTGTTTTTATTTTAATTTTAATACATTTGCAAAGATTTCTAAGAAACTGTTTTTGCTTTGCCATTATGAGGTATTGTGTGTAGATTGCTGTGGATTTTTTATTTATTTTTTATACATTTTAGAATAAGGCTGTAATGTAACAAAATGTGGAAAAAGTCAAGGGGTCTGAATACTTTCCGAAGGCACTGTATGTAGTTGAGAGATTTCCCTGAGCTACTGTTAGTGTTGGAGAGAGGAGTGATAGTAGGATGGTAATGCCCCGACTGACAGAGTGAATGAAAGAAGGTGTAATTGGACAAGACAATGGTTCCGTTACTAGACAAAGTGAATTAGGGCACATCCAATGGGGGCTATAAGAGGAAGTCCCAAAGCACTATAGTTAGACACTTTAGAGAGAGGAGAAGAAAGGGGGAACATTTTCATTCACAGGCTGAGCAAGACAGGAGTGGAGAGGGGAGGGAGGGAGGGAGAGAGAGAGAGATTAGAGGGGGGAAACTAAGCGTAACCCTAAAGGGGTTTGAGTGACAGTTTGAACAGGGGGCGATAATTGTGGGAGAGCCGCCCAAATGCCATAGCGACTGCAGCAGTCCCCCTCTGCTGCAGGGTGTGTATGTGTCGTTTGTGTGTACTACTAGTCGGGGTGTGTGCGTTGGTGTGTGTGTGAGTGCTACTAGTCAGTGTGTGTTTGGTGGATGAAGGATTGCGGGGGATTTCTGAGAGGAGTAAAGGAACCCAACACCCAAAAGAAGTCTTCCCCCCCAAACACCACTCCCCACCCAGCCCTCAGGAGGAAGAGAGGACACAAGTGCAGGCCATGGCAGGGTACAGCTGAGAGGGTCGCCAGAGACCTCCTGACAGTGTGAGGGGTCATCTGGAACACCCGCCTCAAAGCCTACCCCCAACCCCCCCCACCCCTTCTCCTCTGACCCCACCACCACTATGATCCCACCAACCAACATCACGTCCACCTTCTAGCACACAACAGTGTAGCAACCCACCACACAACCCTCTGGCCTCCACAGCACACACCTTCGAGTGGGATCCCTTTCAACGACGACAAACACAGATGAAATAACTGAGACAGTTGTTAAATACACACTGATCAATCCATGTATCCGTTATTGAGTAGAGCATTTCACATAATGGCTGCCGCACCTCTTCGGAGACAGAAACATTGATTTGCTTGCTGTTGGACAGTATGCTGCTAAAATGCTATTTTATTACAGTACATGAGCTATCAATCACCTCTATAACCACTAGGATTCAAAATGTCCATTTAACTCTATCCTCTAAAGCCACAGAGTGTTCTGGCTCTCTTGGCTCTCATTTGTTTGCTTGTAAAACAAAAGCTTCCCCCCAACACACACACACACACACTGACTGAATGATTGACTGGGTGTAAAACTGAGTTGGGTATGGGAATGTGCCAGGTCACAGAAAGAACTGTGAGAGGAGCTGACCACGGCAGATTTTTACACTGAGCATCCAGAGGAGAACTCCTCAGGGGCTGTGTTGCACACCCTGACCCCCACCCAAGAACCTTCCCCTGGGGCAGACATTGACCCCTGAAGCTTTACGACACTCCAGGGACCAATTATAAACAACCCACCCCGAGGCCTAGGATATTGATAGTGACAAACACAGACAACTCACACATGTGCATGCACACACACATTGAAATAAGTGCTGTGTTCTCAGTCCATTTCAGATGTGACATTGAAGAACAGAGTGGAAAGTCCATGAAAGAGAGGGAGAGAGGGGTAGTGTCACTGTACAGTCTGTGTTTTCAACAGTCATTGAGATTTTGAGAAATTCTGGTGATTCTGAGAGGCATTTAAGAATGTTTTATTTACCTAGGCAAGTCAGTTAAGAACAAATTCTTATTTTCAATGACAGCCTAGGAACAGTGGGTTAGCTGCCTGTTCAGGGGCAGAATGACAAATTTGTACCTTGTCAGCTCAGGGGTTTGAACTTGCAGTCTTTCAATTACTAGTTCAACACTCTAACCACTAGGCTACCCTGGCGCATTGAGAAAGAGAGACACATAGATTAGAATGTTTGTCGAAGGTAGAATGTTTAAGAAGGTAGAATGCTCGGCATTCTGGAACTGATCTGTGTTGTCAGAATCCTGCACCCCTCCACAGCTGTCATATCAGAACAGTGGCTGGGACAGAGGATGGGTGTGTGTGTCTTGCCTCTTGAATTCCTTTGAGAGAGCCACTTTCATTTTTTATTTACATTTTTCAGCTGAAGTCAAAGAGGTGATAAATTCATAGCATAAATTTGGAACGTATCGAATAACAGGAGATACATCACTGTCAACACAGAAGAACTAGACTGAATACTTAATGAAATTTGGGATGAAAGGTTAAATTACAGAGACAGATTAATTTACATTTACTTTACATTTAAGTCATTTAGCAGACGCTCTTATCCAGAGCGACTTACATTTCTCATGATCAACTTCTTCTCTAAAATCTCAAGGCTATCTTTCAACTAACAAAGAGTTAGGCGCGTTAATGAAGAGTAGAGAAAATCTCCCCTTTAAAACCCGTTTTCTATGCTCTCTCTTGATAATGACTGACTTTATGTTTTCTGGGCATCCTCCTCTCTCTCTATTTCTTTGTCTGCACTTCCTTCTCTACTCAACCTTCTTACCTTTTTTCCTCTCTCCTTCTACCTGACTCCTCATTCATTCTACAACTTGAACTTTTCTTCTCTCTCTCTCTCTCTCTTTCTTTCTTTCTTTCTTTCTTTCTTTCTTTCTTTCTTTCTTTCTTTCTTTCTTTCTCTCTCTCTTCTTCTCTCTCTCTCTCTCTCTCTCTCTCTCTCTCTCTCTCTCTCTCTCTCTCTCTCTCTCTCTCTCTCTCTCTCTCTCTCTCTCTCTCTCTCTCTCTCTCTCTCTCTCTCTCTCTCTTGGTGAATTCCTCACAGGATCAGACCTGCTTTTTATGCTTCACTAGGTTTCACTCAGAGTAGTGAGAGAGGAGGGAGAAAGTGAGGAGAGAAGAAGAGGGGTGGAGAGTGACACCACACCAAAATGGCTGGTAAGGGGCAGCATGTGTGGGTTTTAAAAAACAGCAAATGGAGAAAAAATAAATGTTGTAAAATGGAGAGAAATAATGTCAGAAAGGAGGGAGGAAGTAAAGGGAGACAGAGGGAAAGAAGGCCAGAAGAATAATGGTAAAAAAGGTCATAACATTTGGAGGGGTATTTGCGGTTGCCGGGGCAACCAACAAAGCCTTGCCAGTCAGGGGAAGAGCCCAGAAAAGAGTGTGAAAGCGAGAGAGAGGCAATGGCCTACACAAAGGATAGCAGCTGAAGTATTTCTCAGTAAGAATGAAAAAGAGCTTCTGATAGAAATGGGAGAATATTATTTTAATATTTTTTACTTTATTAACCCCATGGTGAACTTTTTGTATGAATATGCTTGAGGAACGGATAGTATTTAATATCTGTCAAACATTCATTTGAAGGTTTTCATCACCTTCATACATTTGGAAAATATCAGTTAAACATTACCTCAGAGATTACTGTAGTGTAACTGTTACATTGACCTACACATTCACCATTCGTCTCGGGGGGAAAATAACATCAAAAGCACTTTTGAGGCCACATACAGTTGCAGCAAAAGCTGTAAGTAAGTCTATGAAACAACCCTAGCAACCAGACAACATGCATAAATCAAGTTAGTGAAGTGTCTAAATAGATAGAAAGAACATGGTGGAAAACCCTATTCGTTTTTTTATTTTTTTATTTATTTAACCTTTATTTAACAAGGCCAAGATAAAGCAAAGCAGTGCGACACAAACAACATCACAGTTACACATGGAATAAACAAATGTACAGTCAATAACACAATAGGAAGAAATATATATACAGTGTGTGCAAAAACAATTGTATCCTTTATTTAACCAGGCAAGTCAGTTAAGAACAAATTCTTATTTTCAATGACAGCCTAGGAACAGTGGATTAACTACATATTCAGGGGCAGAAACAAAAGATTTGTACCTTGTCAGCTCGGGGGTTTGAACTCACAACCTTCCAGTTACTAGTCCAACGCTCTAACCACTAGGCTACCCTTAAGATTAGGGGGATAAGGCAATAAATAGGCCGTAGTGGTGAAGTAATTACAATTTATCAATTAAACACTTGAGTGATAGATGTGCAGAAGATGAATGTGCAAGTAGAGATACTAGGGTGCAAAGGAACCAACGAGAGCATACAGGTCGCAGTGGTGGGTAGTATATAGGGGTTTTGGTGACAAAACGGATGGCACTGTGATAGACTGCATCCAATTTGCTGAGTAGAGTGTTGGGGGCTATTTTATAAATGACATCGCTGAAGTCAAGGATCGGTAGGATAGTCAGTTTTACGAGGGTATGTTTGGCAGCATGAGTGAAAGATGCTTTGTTGTGAAATAGGAAGCCGATTCTAGATTTAATTTTGGATTGAAGATGCTTAATGTGAGTCTGGAAGGAGAGTTTACAGTCTAACCAGACAAAGAAAGGCCAGAAGTATACCGAATGGTGTCGTCTGCATAGAGGTGGATCAGATAATCACCAGCAGCAAGAGCGACATCATTGATATATACAGAGAAAATAGTCGGCCCGAGAATTGAACCCTGCGGCACCCCCATAGAGACTGCAAGAGGTTCAGCAGTTAAAAGTGGTTTATATGAAACACTTGGACTTTGAGGAGGAGACGGTTGAAATATAACCATTAAGAGGTTTAAAGAGAGATTTGGATTTGGGTCCAGATTTTCCAGTCAAACAAAAGAGTAGGTTTTTGGACTCAGGCTTGGGATTAGCATAAAGGCCAAAGGAAATGGCAGCTCTGCTATACAGGCAGGCAGGCAGGCAGGCAGGCAGACAGACAGACAGACAGACAGACAGACAGACAGACAGACAGACAGACAGACAGACAGACAGACAGACAGACAGACAGACAGACAGACAGACAGACAGACAGACAGACAGACAGACAGACAGACAGACAGACAGACAGACAGACAGACAGACAGACAGACAGACAGACAGACAGACAGACAGACAGACAGACAGACAGACAGACAGACAGACAGACAGACAGACAGAGTGTAAAGGAAAAGAGGGCATGCATGTAAAACTATTTGTGTCCATACATTATCTGGGTTTATGGGTGTTTGGAATATAGCATTTATGACTCTTTGTCCTCTGACATAAACCACACCATGCCTTCATGTTGACGTACTGAGATCAGGTAACATGCTGACCAATATACTGTACACACACAAACAGTCTATCAGTGGTTCAGTGCCCCTGTTCATCCAAAGTGGGTCTGCATCAGGCAGTGTTTGCTAATGACCTTTATTGTCCCACGCTGCTGATAGAGTGCCAGATAAAGTGAGCTTTTTCTCCTCGTGGCACCACACTGCGAGAGACGGGCAAGTACTGACACATAGCTGCCTAATACTCTTCCCCTCTCTCTCTCGCTCTTCTTGCCTTCTACTCATTTTCCTTCAGCATACTCAACTCCTAGGCTACTACACTGTCTGACTCTCATTGGCTTGATTTTAAAATAACAAATTGTTTTCATTAGAGTTTGTGTAGTGTGTTACTGTTACTGTTTGCTTGTTTCATTCACCTTACAAACTCTACTCTTTCACATTTATACTGAACAACACTTTTATCTCACATCTTAGGTTGAGTATTTTCTGTGTGAGCTTTGGTCTCCTCTCCAAGCCCTATTTTCACAACTCTTATGATCCAAAGTACTGTGCTTTAGTGTAAAACCTTCAATCACACTAATTATGGCCCAGGGGTGTAATAGTATACAGTTAAAGTGGCAAACTCTGTAATAAAGTTTACTTTTGGGGTAAATCCAAAGAAAGAACCCTAGATATATGTAGGCTACTGGCAACAGCTATGATGAGTGGATTGAAGAAGTGATAACAGATGAAAGTGTGCATCCCAAATGGCACCCTTTCCCCTACAGTGCACTACTTTGACCAGGACACATAGTCAAAAGTAGTACACTGTATTAGGAATTTGGTGTCATTTGGGAGACAACCTAAGTGTTGTTTTTGATATCTCACATAAAGTAAGGATGTTGATGCTGAAAACCAGGATACAGTTACCCAGACAGAAAGGTTGATTTTGTTAGGCTTACATGCAAGGGATTAAAAAGGTAAAATACCTCTGTTTTTTCCTCTGTATTATATTTCATATTCCCCCAATCTCTCAATTCCTTTAACAAATAAAAATCACTTTATACCCAGGGGCTTACTCATATTTACAGTGTTGTTGTCGGGCCATGGGTCCCACCCAGGGCGACTACTGATTGGCTGTTTGATGGTAGAATATTCAACAAGCACCTGGCTAGCTGTTGTGATTGGACACAGCCAGTGCAGTTATGTAAATGAGCACCTGGTGCTGGCCTCTGGGTGAGCTGAGGTTGGAGCAGGGTTCTTTGTGCGCAGCTGAGGCGAGGTTTCCGCGGTGAAGTAGACGAATAGAGAGCGACGAACAAACGGAACGGAGATATGAACGGTTTTCTCGTCCCGTTTTCACTTTAATCTTGACAAATGTGAGCTAGACAACTTGACATTTCATCTAAATTTTTGGACGTAACGTGTCGCCTATTTTGGAGTGCTTTGTTGTTTTCAGAGTTTAAAGAAAGGTCGAACGCGCCGCGCTACAACTGCAGGCAGCGTTGGATTATTCCCGTGGCGGAATATTTTGGTGGACAGTCACAGTCCGACACATTGCGCACGGGATATTCAAAACATTTAGAAGTTGCGATTGGTGTCTCATTTCGCCGTGACTTTTAGGTAAGTGGTGAAAACGACATAACGTTTATGCATTGATAAAGAGGTTACATATCAGTACGCACTGTCAATAAACGCAAAATGCTAAATCGCTTTACTCATGCCAGTTATGGAGCTGCTGTGGGTAGGCTATCTTAGACGGTTACATGAGGTATTTATGTCCGTTTGTCTGTGAATGGGTGTTTGTGGGCCTCGCTGTGTCGATTGGCGTCAAACAGTCTCGGGGTAAGGCGGGGAAGGCTGGTTTGGACTCCGGCCATGGCACTCTGGAAGCGCATAGTGAGGTGTAACGTTGCAACCACATTGCTTGTTTGCCTGGCCTGGTGATTTGATAGTCTATCTTCCACGAGTCAACGAACTAATTACTTAGTTATTACATTGCATCATTCACGTCTTCATTGGTGATATACAAAGTAGCTTGTTAAGGCTATTGTAATTAGGCTACATTGTATCCCTGCAGTATAAAAAGTAGCCTAATGTATAGATAGCGTAGTTACAGTACATTGTATCTCTCTAAGGGACAACAGAACTGATAACCCATAACATCGGCTTCTTATTAGACCACATAGTCTTAACTGCTCTTCACGTCATTCTATTATTTGATAGATGACCACTGTAATACCAGTGTATAAACAGTGTATTACCTAAAAAACGCAGTTGTTCAATCGTTTTTTGTTCTTAGTAGGCCACCTATATGAAATAGCTGGTCTGCTTTAGGCCAAGGTCTATGTGGACATTTAGTTCTTTCGTGCATATCCTTATGTAGGCTACATTTTCCATGAGATCTCTTAGGTGCTTATCTGATTTACTGCCCACAATTGACCCCCCTAACGCATTCCATACTAAATAAGCTTCCAGTGACATGGTTCGCTTTGAATGACCCAGTCTGTAAACTATAGAACTATAGAGGTAATGGGCCGATTCTATTGATATGGTGCTCCTCAAACCCAGTCGGTGTTAAACACAATACATTCTACGGATGCTGAGTACTAAAACTGTAAAAGGCAAAGGCTCAACAAAATCAAGGCTCCTTGATGTGAGAAGAATGGGGTCAATAAAATGTTGAATGTCTACCATGATGACCTCATAGCGTCCAGGTGGCCATTGTCACACCGAGATGGAACATGGCGCGGTTATTGACCTTACGACCTCGCGCAACAAGCAGGTGACCCCAAACAAGGCAGAGCCGCTTGGATTTCGTCCCCGTGGGATACACCAGTGTAGCGAATGGGGAGTTCTCCTCTGGGAAGCAATCAGTCACTGGAACAAAACAGTGTTTGTTGTTTGGCTGGGGGGGGGGTGTTTAGCTGCCTGTGGTTTTGTTAATAGATAAAAAGACAATAAAACCCTTTTCCTATCCTCTCTTTCTCTCTCTCAGTTCAATTCAAGGGGCTTTATTGACATGGGAAACATGTTTACATTGCCAAAGCAAGTGAAATGGATAAACACTAAATATTACTCACACACGTTCCAAAATAATAAAATCATTTAAAATGTCATATGTCGATATACAGTCTTGTAATGATAGGCAAATAGGAAAAGTAAAATAAATAAACATAAATATGGGTTGTATATGAAATGGTGTTTGTTCTTCACTGGCTGCCCCTTTCTTGCGGCAACAGGTCACACATCTTGCTGCTGTGTTGGCACACTGTGGTATTTCACCTAACAGATATGGGAGTTTCTGAAAGTTAGATTTTTTTTCTTCTTCAAATTCTTTTTGGGTCTGTGTAATCTGAGGGAAAATGGCAACCTTTCTCAATAGCAAGGCTATGCTCACTTAGTCTGTACATAGTCAAAGGCTTTCCTTTATTTTGGTATTCTGCCACTGTGTACGCTGTTTTGGGCCAAATAGCTTTCTAGTTTGTTCAGCTTTTTAGTTCATTTTTTCCAATGTTTCAAGTAATTCACTTTTTGTTTTCTCGTGATTTAGTTGTGTCTTATTGTGTTGCTGTCCTGGGGCTCTGTGGGGTATTTGGTAGTTTTTGATATTTTATTAGGATCACCATTAGCTGTTGCAAAAGCAGCAGCTACTCTTCCTGGGTTCCACACAAAACATGAAACATGACATAATACAGAACATTAATAGACTGTGTTTGTGAACAGCGCCACAGGACCAGCTTGCTTAGGGGACTCTTCGCCAGGTTCATCTCTGTAGATGATGGCTTTCTCTCGTGCTCTCTCTCTCACCCTCTCTCTTTTTCTTTCTCTCTCCCCTATTTCTCTCTCTCTCTCTCTATGCCTCCTCTCTGTCCCCTACTCGCTCACTCTCCCCTACTCCCCTCTCCTGTGCTAGTAGTACCAGTGAAGAGTGAGGACAGAGAGGAGGAGCATTGTGTTGATAGATAGACCCTAAGGGATCTGTTCTATCCCTCTCTAATGGGCATTTGGATGCTAATTCCTCCATGTCGTCCGAAGAGGATGGTTGTCAATTCATAGTCTGGTTCTATCAGCTGTAGAGAAGAGACGAGAAGAGATTATAGCCTACAGTATTTAGATCAAACTTCAACAATGTGAGTATACCGCTGCATACAAATTGGATTCTTGTGAATTCTTTGGAGTTCTGTACAGGAAAGATGAATTTACAGAGTCAGAATGATTTTCTTTGTACGTGCTCTATGCAAGTTGTCTGTTCAGTCTATCAGTAAGAGATATCTGTTGGGAGCATTTAAAAATAATAATGAGCAAATATTGTACAATCCAGGTGTGCAAGGCTCTTAGAGACTTACCCATAAAGACTAACAGTTGTAATCGCTGACTAAGGTGATTTTAAGTGTATTGAGTCAGGGGGTTGAATACTTATATAATCAAGGTATATTAGTGTTTCATAATTATTATTATTATTTTTTTCACTTTTGACATTGCAGAGTATTTTGTGTAGATCATTAACAACAAATCAATTTTAATCACATAACAAAATGTGGAAAAAGTCAAGGGGTGTGAATACTTTCTGAATACACAGTAGATGTAAGCGGTATCCAGTCATACAGCAGTATGTTAAAGATGAATAATTAATGTATAATGTAACTGGGTTTAGGTGATTGTGAAGCATTCAGGTTTAGTCTCCGCCAGTATACAGTCACACAGGTTAATCATTGACCTCGCTGCTGATGACACCATTGTCCTCTTTTTCAGGTCATTGTGTTTATGAGATGTAGTGTTAGGTAGAGAGACTGTAAAGTTAAATGACTTCAATCTTCAAAGGGATGCGCTCGCATGTAAAAAAAAATATATATATATTTTACCGGTTCATGAAACGTGGATCAAAATAACAAATGAATCACACACTGCCTGCTTGCAAAACCTCACCTCTTTATTGCAATCTACTGTATTTCAATAGTCAATGCTTCCATCTATCATTGAGGTCTGTTGAACTAAACATTGGCTATTGAAATAATAAAGAGCTGAAATTTTGCAAGCATAAACAGTGTACAGGATTTAGTTTTATAATCTGTAATCTGCGATTAAAACATAGTAATATAGCATCCTTTTATGGAGTGTATGGCTTGTATGGAAACAGTTATCTAGTCGTCCATATCACTGGGGTTTGTTTTGGACTAATTGGCTCCCAACAGGCTGTCCGACCTCACGTTCAGGAATAATTAAATTACCAAGGATGAGCAGGTTCCATCCACATGCTCAGACAAAGTAGTCTTTTACGGGAGACACATCCAAAAAGAAACCATTGGCTAAATTGTTTATCTCTTGTCCTAAACCAATTTCCCCTTGGTCTCGACAGCTAGCTAGATATTTCAATCCAAATTCTTTCCCATACTTTTCTCTTGAGCATTTGAATGCCGGTCAAAGAAAGAGGAAGAGAGAGATGAAGAAAAGAGAGAGAGAAACTCTAAATTGCATAATGGGCGGTGACACTTAAAAGCGGGATGTGAAGTCTTTTTGGGTTCTGTGTGTCGGTTTGTTTTAAATCTAAAAGGAAACCATTTCTGAGACCCATTTGATCTCCCTCTCTCTATCTGTCTCTCCCTCTGCCCCATCCAACATACCTTTAATGCAGTAATTTAGTATTCTGCCAATCTGTCTCTCTCCAAATCTCTCTGAACATCTCCTCTTTCACTTTATCTTCTACCACTCCCTCTCTCTCTCTCTCTGTCCCCCTAATGCTGAAGCAGCATTAGATAATTTTTCCCTTTATTCCTTTCCCTCATCTTCCCATCTCTTTATCATTAACACCCCTCCCCCCCTCTGCCTCCACTCATCTGTGAGGTTACCTTCCTCCCAACCCTGATAGATAGTGTTGGTATGGGGCTGGGTAAACAGTTTGTCTATTGACTGTGGCTGGACTGTTTGAATGAGTGAATCTGTCAGTGTATCTTATCTGGGGATCTCACATACCCTCAGCATATCATGCCAACATAAGAGCTGACTGGAATTCCTCTGTCTGCATGCAGTATAATGAGGACATCTTCAGGGTTGTTCATTTCAGTGATACAGTCAGGAAGTATTTGAATAGTGAAGTGTGTGCCCCCAAACAAACTAAAAGGCATTTCACATTATTATATTGTAATGATTTTACTGAATAAATTCATTTTTTATTTTTTTTATGAGTCAGAGTCACTGGGCTCTAAAAGTGTCTCTCCACATTCTATATGACGGCTATCATATTTGCCTACGATAAGTATGGAAACGAACAAACTTCAGTCGACTTAAATCTAAAATAATGAGTTACTTTTATTTCATCTCTCTCTCTCTCTCTCTCTCTCTCTCTCTCTCTCTCTCTCCTCTCTCTCCGTTGACTCCCGTGTTACAGTATCCCACCCCCGCAGTCATTACTCTGGGCTTCCAGACGACTCTAGAAAACTTTTGAAAAGCATCAGGTTAAAAATGCCACGGTGCCATGCTGAACAACAAAGAATTGCTTATTTTATAATTTTGCGTCCCAAATTGCACCCTATTCCCTATATATAGTGCACTACTTTTGACCAGAGCTCTCCTAGGCAATAGGTAATAGGGTGCCATTTGGGACTGAGCCTATGCCTCTTTATCACCTCAGTGTTCTGAGTAACACCATCCCTGTTGAGGTTCTGACTATGACATCAGCCTTCCCCTTCCAGGCATTAGGACCAGGATACTGCCGTGTGAAGTGTCAGTGAGCTCTTTTTAGGAGCAGAGAGAAATGAGCTGGTAGAGGGATCAACCGATGCCTGAGGGGTGGAAAATGATAATGGGTGTGTTCATGTGTGTGTCAGCGTGAGTTACATCTAGTACCAGACTCCACATTAATCAGGTAATCAGGAACTACTCCAGAGCCCAGATTTGGTTTGTTGTGTGTTTGAATAGTCCAGACTGACATTAAACAGCTCTGAGGGTGTCTTCAGCCTTCCCCTGCGTGACCATTTATTTGTCTTGATGAAGAAGTTGGTTAGTGAAGTCTGTTTTCTCACTGCAGTTCTAAATGCTGAGCCTCGCACAACACATTCCGGTTTGACCTGCTCTCTCTCTTTTCTCTCGGTCTCCAAACTATTCCTCCCTCCTTTTCCCTCCCGTCCTCCTTTCCATTTCAATGCTAAGTCACTGGGTGAATCATTCTCACCCTCCTGCTGCCAAGGTCCCGTCTTTGTCTAACGCTGTATAATGCTTACTCTATATTTCTGAGTCAGGCTTCTAAATATGGAAGCCCCCCCCCCTCTCTCTGCTCCTCTACTCCTCTCTACCACTTCTTCCTCATCTACCAGTTTCTCGTTTCTTCTCCTCTCCCCCTTTTCTCTCCGACTCTCTCTCTCACCACCATAGTGGACCGGGCGGCAGTCCGTTTTCTCTCCCCATTGTGAGAGTAGCACGGTGTCGTCACGTACTTCTCCTTTCTCTCATCCCCTCTTTCTCTCCTCCCCTTCATCCCCCTTTCTTTCGCCTCTCCGCAGACAGGTGGCCGTGAGACAGTGTAAATTGAATTCAGGGAATTGGTCTGAGGCCTTGTGTCACACTAGAACTGTAACAAACCCTCAGAGGCCCAGTATAGTTAGTCAGTCTAGCATCACAGATTGATATTCACTCTATCGCTAGTATGTCATTAGGATGTCAATGCTACTAGAGCTGTATCACATAATCTGTATAGTATATGTCTCATATGGAAAACAGTACATCATAAGTTAGATAGTTACTGTTATTCCTATGCCTAGGGCTCAATTCAGTTAAAACATCATTCTTTTTTCAGCGCTAAAATTTTCTCACCAAGACTATGTTTATAGCTTGAGACTTAAAGAGATTTGACAGGTTCTTAATTCAGATTCAGTGGCAGTACACCTCCCTGGATTTTCGTGACTGCACTTCTCTCCCATCTAGGGCGGCAGGTAGCCTAGCGGTTAGAGCATTGGGTCAGTAACCGAAAGGTTGCTGGTTCGAATACCTGAACTGATCAGGTGAAAAATCTGTTGACGTGCCATTGAGCAAGGCACTTAACCCTAATTTTCTCCGGGGGCGCCATACTACTGTGGCTGACCCTGTAAAGCAACGTATTTCACTGCACCTATCTGGTGTATGTGACAATGAAACATACTGAACCACAATATAAATGTAAGATGCAACTATTTCAAAGATTTATTTCAAAGAGTTACAATTCATATGAGAAAATCAGTCAATTGAAATTAATTTATTCAGCCCTAATCTATGGATTACACATGAGTTGGTCATAGATACCTTAAAATAAATGGGCCTCACATTGGGCCTCAGGATCTCATCACTGTATTTCTGTGCATTCAAATTGCCATCGATAAAATGTAATTGTGTTTGTTCATAGCTTATGCCTGCGCATATCAAAACCCAACCACCAAAATGTGGCACACTGTTCACAACGTTGACATCAGCAAACCGCTCACCCACATGATGCCATACACGTGGTCTGCGGTGGTGAGGCCGGTTGAACGTATTGACAAATTCTCTAAAACGATTTTGGAGGAGGCTTATGGTAGAGAAAATAACATTCAATTATCTGGCAACAGCTCTGGTGGACATTCCCGCAGTCAGCATGCCAATTGTATGCTCCCTCTAAACTTGAGACACCTGTGGCATTGTGTTGTGTGACAAAACTGCACATTTTAGAGGGGCCTTTTATTGTTCCCAGCACAATGTGCACCTGTGTAATGATCATGCTGTACAAATGCTCACAAACAGTGATGTAAACAAATTTGGCCACAAAATTAGAGAGAAATAAGTTTTTTTTGCATCCGAAACATTTCTGGGAACTTTTATTTCAGCTCATGAAACATGGGACCACACTTTACATGTTGCGTTTAAAAAACAAAAATGTTCTGTGTGTGTGTGTGTGTGTGTGTATACATATATATACATATATACATACATACATACATACATACATACATACATACATACATACATACATACATACATACATACATACATACATACATACATACATACATCCAGGTAAAAACTATGTCATGGAAAGAGCTGGTGTTTCTTGACACACTCAAACTGGTGAACCTGTTTTGTTCAAAAGCACTTAAATATTTTGTCAGTGTATGTATCCAGAATAATGTTTCCTCCCCTTCATCTATGGATTGAAATGAGGGAGTGTATGTATTATGGAGAGAGGGAGTGTAGCTCCACTAGGACAGGTGTAATCATCCGTTTGAGGCCCAGAGCAGTTCCCTGGACGTGCACGGACAAGTACGGAGATCTTAGCCCCGTCTGAGAAACAAAACAAAACCGTTGGAGTGAGAGTGAAACAAAATTCTTGTCCCGTGGGAACCTATTGGAGTCCCACTCTGAGTCCAAAATGGCACCCTATTCCCTACACAGTGCTTTACTTATGAACAGGGCCCTTTTTTTCTAAATTAAAAAATAATAATAATATTGTAGATTGTGGCTTATATCAATGTATTGTCTGCATCATTTCCATTCCCCTTATATTACATACATATATACATACATTTAAAAAATATATATATATATATGTGATGAGTAACCTTGCCGGAGACTTGAAAGCTTTGTCAACTTCTAGATCTGATGCCGAGGTTTAAGCTCAGTGAGGTTTAAGCTCAGTGTGCTAACGTGGTCAAGATCTGATGCCTAGGCTTTAGCTCAGTGTGCTAACGTGGTCTAGATCTAATGCCTAGGCTTTAGCTCAGTATGCTAACATGGTTTAGATCTGATGCCTTGACTTTAGCTCAGTGTGCTAATGTGGTCTAGATCTGATGCCTAGGCTTTAGCTCAGTGTGCTAACGTGGTCTAGATCTGATGCCTAGGCTTTAGCTCAGTGTGCTAACGTGGTCTAGATCTGATGCCTAGGCTTTAGCTCAGTGTGCTAACGTGGTCTAGATCTGATGCCTAGGCTTTAGCTCAGCAGTTTAAGTTGGTCACGTACACAGTCTAGCAGATGTTAAAGCTGGTGCAGCGAAATACTTGTGTTACTAGCTCCTACCAATGCAGTAAAAAGTAAAATAGCATGTCAAGAATCCAGTATATAAATACATATGCGTTGTGTGTATAAACAGTGTAACTAAAATGTCATGTACAGTGGTATAAATATTAGAATGAGCTACACTACGTAACCAAAGTATGTGGACACCTGCTCGCTGAAAATCTCATTCCAAAATCATGGACATGAATTAATATGGAGTTGGTCCCCCCTTTGCTGCCATAACAGCCTCCACTCTTCTGGGAAGGCTTTCCACGAGATGTCGGAACATTGCTGCGGGGACTTGCTTCCATTCAGCCACAAGAGCATTAGTGAAGTAGGGCACTGATGTTGGGCGATTAGCCCTGGCTCGCAGTCGGTGTTCCAATTCATCCCAAAAGTGTTCGATTGAGTTGAGGTCAGGGTTCAAGTTCAAGGGTCAAGTTCTTCCACACCGATCTCAACAAACCATTTCTGTATGGAACTCACTTTGTGCACAGGGGCATGGTCATGCTGAAACAGGAAAGGGCCTTCCCCAAACTGTTGCCACAAAGTTGGAAGCACAGAATCGTCTAGAATGTCTTTGTATGCTGTAGCGTTTAAGATTTCCCTTCACTGGAACTAAGGGGCCAACTTTACAATTGGCACTATACATTGGGGCAGGTAGCGTTCCCCTGGCATCCGCAAATCCCAGATTAGTCCGTCGGACTGCCAGATTAATCACTCCAGAGAACGCGTTTCCACTGCTCCAGAGTCCAATGGCAGCTTTGCATTGCGTGTGGAATATAAATATATAAAGTGCATTCTGAAATTATTCAGATCCCAAAAAATACATTACAGCCTTATTCTAAAATGTATTAAATAAAAAAACATAAATCTACACGAAATACCCCATAAAGACAAATCTAAAAACGTTTATACATTTTTAAAATTTGACCTAATTTATAAAAAATAAAATAATAATAATAATAAAATATATCATAATAGTAAATAGAAATACCTTATTAAGTATTCAGACCCTTTGCTCTGAGACTTGAAATTTAGCTCAGGTGAATCCTTGATGTTACTACAACTTTTTCTTTTCTTTTTTTCCCCCCATTTTGTGGTATCCAATTGTTTTTTTAGTAGCTACTATCTTGTCTCATTGCTACAACTCCCATACGGGCTCGGGAGAGACGAAGGTTGAAAGTCATGCGTCCTCCAATACACCAACCAATTTTTATAAATTTGCCAACATTGCTAAAAAAAGTTTTTGCTTTGTCATTGTTGGGTATTGTGTGTCGATTGATGAGGGAAAAAAACGTTTAATCTGTTTTAGAATAGGCTGTAACGTAACAAAATATGGAAAAAGTCAAGGGGTCTGAATACTTTCCGAATGCACTGTATGTATATGAATGGTGTGTATGGACAGTATGTGAATAGAAAGGGTGTGCATAGCAGTGGTTATATACTAGCTAATGTCTCGATGTAATAAATAGTATTTAGCTCAATGTTCTAGATCAAATGCCTAAGCTTTAGCTCATTGTGCTAATGTTGTCTAGATTCTCCCAGGTGATCTTGGTTCCATACGGGCTTGGATCCATACTCCGGCAACAACAGAGGAGTTTTAGTTAATTGTTCAGAATTGTACAGGTTCCGTTTCTCCAATCTGCAGTGTGGGTGTGGGCGTATAGGACAGAGGTCTAGGGCTATTATGCTCCAACAGAAAATGAATATTCCTCCTTTTGATTCTGTCATCTTGATGCAGATCAATGACAGGGAGCAAAAGCATGAGTCAGTGTTTGGCTTTAGGACTACTTACAGACTTTGTAATTAAACTCAAAACTCCATTAAATGTGCTAATGTGAATCTATTCATTATTAGTTTAGTTTTGCTTCAGGATGAAAAAAAGTATTACTATTTAACATCCATACATGTTGTATTGACGTCCAACTAATGGCTTCATATGGCTTCTGTCGCTGTTGACGACCAAGCTTAATTTCCCCAGCAGGACAACCTGAACCTGTGGTCTTCAATCATCATCTGTCTGCTTTACTATATAGGCCAGTGGCGGTCGGTGCCGTTTGAGATGAGGGAGGATTTGAAAACTTTTTCACAGCGTATTGGATGACTGTCATTCATGTTCCAGTCACCCAGCTCAATGTAACATCGATAGGTTTAGGCTTCTACATGATACTCACATTTTCATGATGTTGCTACAACCTAGCCTATGAATTAAAGTTTACAAACGTAGGTGCACAGGTAAAGAGAATTTTGAGTAATCAAGGTGACAGAGTGAGACATTCAATACCGGCTTCCACACTCTTGCCTGCACCTAGCTGATCTGTGGTGTAATCATTAGTCCAACAGTTGCAAATGACAGTTTCTATTAGACAAATTCTGGTATGTTTATCCCCGTTTCGTTCCGTTTAAGAATTGTTTTTCAACAGAATCGTCAGAATGAATACACCACTGATAACACACAAACACAGTTCAGGGCGATTCCCTGATCCACCTCTACGCAGACGACACCATTGTATACACTTTCGGCCCGTCATTGGACACTGTGCTATCTAACCTCCAATCGAGCTTCAATGCCATACAACACTCCTTCCGTGGCCTCCAACTGCTCTTAAACGCTAGTAAAACCAAATGCATGCTTTTCAACCGATCGCTGCCTGCACCCGCATGCCAGACTAGCATCACCACACTGGATGGCTCCGACCTTGAATATGTGGACACCTATAAGTACCTAGATGTCTGGCTAGACTGCAAACTCTCCTTCCAGACCCATATCAAACATCTCCAATCGAAAATCAAATCAAGAATCGGCTTTCTATTCCGCAACAAAGCCTCCTTCACTCACGCTGCCAAGCTTACCCTAGTAAAACTGACTATCCTACCGATCCTCGACTTCGGCGACATTATCTATAAAATTGCTTCCAACACTCTTCTCAGCAAACTGGATGCAGTTTATCACAGTGCCATCCGTTTTGTCACTAAAGCACCTTATACTACCCACCACTGCGACTTGTATGCTCTAGTCGGCTGGCCCTCGCTACATATTCGTCGCCAGACCCACTGGCTTCAGGTCATCTACAAGGCCATGCTAGGCAAAGCTCCGCCTTATCTCAGCTCACTGGTCACGATGGCAACACCCATCCGTAGCACGCGCTCCAGCAGGTGTATCTCATTGATCATCCCTAAAGCCAACACCTCATTCGGCCGCCTTTCGTTCCAGTACTCTGCTGCCTGTGACTGGAACGAATTGCAAAAATCGCTGAAGTTGGAGACTTTTATCTCCCTATCAACTTCAAACATCAGCTAGCTGAGCAGCTAACCGATCGCTGCAGCTGTACATAATCTATTGGTAAATATCACACCCATTTTCACCTACCTCATCCCTACAGTTTTTATTTATTTACTTTTCTGCTCTTTTGCACACCAATATCTCTACCTGTACATGATCATTTATCACTCCAGTGTTAATCTGCAATATTGTAATTATTCGCCTACCTCCTCATGCCTTTTGCACACATTGTATATAGACTCCCCTTTTTTTCTCTGTGTTATTGACTTGTTAATTGTTTACTCCATGTGTAACTCTGTGTTGTCTGTTCACACTGCTATGCTTTATCTTGGCCAGGTCGCAGTTGCAAATGAGAACCTGTTCTCAACTAGCCTACCTGGTTAAATAAAGGTGAAAAAAAAAATAGCAGCCACAGACTTCCTCTGGAAGTTGTCATAATTACTGAGTCAGTCTATGGAAGGGGGTGAGAACCATGAGCCTCCTAGGTTTTGTATTGAAGTCAATGTATCCAGAGGAGGACAGAAGCTAGCTGTCCTCCGGCTACACATGGTGCTACCCTACAGAGTCATGCTGAGGCTACTGTAAACCTTCATTGCAAAACAGTGTGTTTTAATCAATTATTTGGTGACATTAATATATTTAGTATAGTTTTATCTAAAAACGAGAACTTTAATGTTTCACTATTCTTATGAAATTCACTGAGGAGGATGGTCCTCCCCTTTCTCTTCTGAGGAGCCTCCACTGATGTAGACATACTGAAGAATGTGCAATCGTAGAAATACAGCTCTTATGGAGCTGAGAGGGAGTTAGAGTAAGGAGTACTGGGGAAGGCCAAGATGACCTGATCCTAACTATAGAGGAGAGGAGGGGGCTAGGGAAAGGGAAAGGGAGAAGGAACATAATGGAGTAACTGGAAGTTTTACTCCCTTAATGATTGACTTCTACTTGGCCCAAGCTGCATATAATGAATCAGAGTTTATTACAATACTTTTTTACTCCTGTCTCACTTCCCTAAAGAGTTGATTCATTGGTCCTTGTTGCATAAATATTTTGTCTGTCAGTTCCTCGTCGCTTAGATTGGTTCAGAGCAATGTTATTGCATGGCATAAGTTTATGGTGTTGGCACTGGCAGTTAGGTGAAGGGAAAGTGTACTTATGTATGTGTGTGTGAGTTGTTGAAATGGTGTTTTGGAAAGCAGAGAGCCATTGTAATGAGTCATGCCACACTTCCCAAGGCCAAACTATTTCTGGAAATTAGTTCCCTTTCTTTCACTCTCTCAATCTTTTTCTATCACCGCCCGCTTTAAAAAATTACTTTTATGGGCCTCCCGGATGGCGCAGTGGTCTAAGGCACTGCATCGCAGTGCTAGCTCTACCACCAGAGACTCTGGGTTCGAGCCAAGGGTCTGTCGCAGCCGGCCGCAACCGGGACGTCCATGGGGCGACGCACAATTGGCCTAGAGTTGGTAGGGCTATCCTTGTCTCATCGCGCACTAGCGACTCCTGTGGCGGGCCGGGCACAGCGCGCGCTTACCAGGTCGCTAGGTGTACGGTGTTTCCTCTGAGACATTGGTGCGGCTGTCTTCCGGGTTGGATGTGCACTGTGCTAAGAAGCAGTGTAGCTTGGTTGTGTTTCGGAGGATGCATGGCTCTCTCTCCCCTCTCTCCCTCTCTCTCCTTCCTCACTCTCAAGCATGTTCTTAGTTTCTCTCTCCATCTGTCTTTCACCTCTCTCATCACTTTTTGTCCTTTTTAAATGACTCACTTTTCCTCTTCCTGCGCCATCCTGTCAAAATCAGTTCAGATTCCAAACTTCTGACTGGATGTACTTCCTGCTGACTGGTACTTCCTGGTATTGATGAAGTGTCAGCTGACACATACTAGTGAATCACTGGATGACTGAATGACTGGACCGCTGACTGACTGACCAACCAATAGTGCTGTTACATACAGCCTCATCATAGAGGATATCCACCACAGCCATTGTTCCCAGACAGATGGCTTCATTCCATCTGTGTGTTTGTTGTTCTTGGAATCCAGTGAGAGGGTCCATATGTGCCATTGAAGGACAACGCACCACACTACACTCCTCTCAGAGACAATTATCTTAGACCATCGATGAGACAATACTGTGCAGCTCTATTCATCGACCTGGCCAAGGCTTTCGACTGTCAATCACTACATTCTTATCGGCGGACTCAACAGCCTTGGTTTCTCAAATGACTGCCTCGCCTGGTTCACTACTTCTCAGACAGAGTTCAGTGTGTCAAATTGGAGGCCCTGTTGTGCGGACCTCTGGCAATCTATGGGGGTGCCACAGGGTTCAATTCTCGGGCCGACTCTTTTCTCTGTATACATCAATGATGCTGGTGATTCTCTGATCCACCTCGACACAGACGACATCATTCTGTATACTTCTGGCCCTTCTTTGGACACTGTGTTAACTAACCTCCAGACAATCTTCAATGCCATACAACTCTCCTTCCATGGCCTCCAACTGCTCTTAAATGCAAGCAAATCTAAATGCATGCTCTTCAACCGATCGCTGCCCGCACCTGCCGCACCAGCATCACTACTCTGGACGGTTCTGACTTAGAATATGTGGACAACTACAAATACCTAGATGTCTGGTTAGATTGTAAACTCTCCTTCCAGGCTCACATTAAGCATCTCCAATCCCAAATTAAATCTCGAATCAGCTTCCTATTTCGCAACAAAGCATCCTTCACTCATGCTGCCAAACATACCCTTGTAAAACTGACTATCCTACCGATCCTTGACTTCGGCGATGTCATTTACAAAATAGCCTCCAACACCCAGACTGCATCCAATTTGCTGAGTAATCACAGTGCCATCCATTTTGTCACCAAAGCCCCATATACTACCCACCACTGCGACCTGTATGTTCTCTTTGGCTGGACTCGCTTCATATTTGGCGCCAAACCCAGTGGCTCCAGGTCATCTATACGTCTTTGCTAGGTAAAGCCCCACCTTATCTCAGCTCATTGGCCACCATAACAGCACCCACCCGTAGCACGTGCTCCAGCAGGTATATTTCACTGGTCACCCACAAAGCCAATTCCTGCTTTGGCCGCCTTTCCTTCCAGTTCTCTGCTGCCAATGACTGGAACAAACTGCAAAAATCACTGAAGCTGGAGACTCATATCTCCCTCACTAACTTTAAGCACTAACTATCAGAGCAGCTCACATATCACTGCACCTGTATATAGCCCATCTGTAAACAGCCCATCCAACTACCTCATCCCCATACTATTATTATTATTTTTTGCTCCTTTGCACCTCAGTATCTCTACTTGTACATTCATCTTCTGTACATTTATCACTCCAGTGTTTAACTGCTAAATTGTAAATATTTCGCCCCTACGGCCTATTTATTGCCTTACCTCCCTAATCTTACCTCATTTGCACACATTGTATATAGATTTTTCTATTGTGTTATTGACTGTATGTTTGTTTATTCCATGTGTAACTCTGTGTTGTTGTTTGTGTCGCACTACTTTGCTTTCTCTTGGCCAAGTCGCAGTTGTAAATGATTACTTGTTCTCAACTGGCCTACCTGGTTAAATAAAGGTGAAATAACAAAAATGTATAAAATAAAAATGTCAATATCCCGATCGATCGAAGACCGGGTCAAAACTTTCTGTTGGGCGACTGTCCAAGAGGGCAGCCATCTTCCCTCGGCTTCAGTGACCAATGGTGTTCTGAGAACAATAACCAATGACATGGAGGAGAAGTACATTGAGTCAGATAGTTTAATAATACTTCAGGGAAAGGGTATCAGAACTTCTTGCAGGATTAGCAAAAATCCCTGCTGGATAGTAGCTCAGCACTCTAACTGCCACTATTGTTCTTCTGTCCAGGTACTGCCCCTCAGAACCAGTATCAGTGTTACCAGGCTAACAACAACCATGACCTAGCCTGGTCTCTGATCTGTTTCTGCTGTATTGTCAACAACAGCATAAATAAACAAAGGAGATCAATGAGTTAGCCAGCTAACTTGCCTAACTATTCTGAAATAACATTGTCGTTTCTTTAGAAAGATAAGCTTGAAATGGGCATGGTCTAATTGACTCAACAACCAATAACAAAATACAGAAACCCGGTATTAAACGGGTCCCGGGGCTAAATTATGAAAGACCGTCGTATCGATACGCTCAGACGTTATCGGTTCTGGTTTCGGCACTGGAGAAATTAAGAAAATACTTTTCCTATTGCTACATAAATGTTATTTTGCACATTTTATCTCGCCAACCGTTTCCAATTTGCAATAAGATCAAGACATTTGTCTATGATGCATTTTCATTATTCCCAATTCAGAAGAGAACTCTCTGTCGCGCGGAGCCTGCCTGTCTCTCTCTCTCACACACACACACACACACACACACACACACACACACACACACACACACACACACACACACACACACACACACACACACACACACACACACACACACACACACACACACACACACACACACAAAAGAAAGACCCTGCTCTTAGTTAGTGACGATGGTGGAGAGAACTAAACGTTCAAAAGTGTGGTTCCACTTCACCAGAGTCGATGCTCGTTGCCGCAAGTGCAACAAGACTTTTGCTCGTGTTTCCGCCCTTACAAGCAATCTGTCCAAACATCTATTGAAAGTGCATCATGTACAGGCAGAGAAATGCACAGTTTTCGAATGCCTAGCTCGTAGTTCATCTCTCGTTGCCTGATCTACGTTAGGTATGTATGCTAGCAGCCTAGAGCCAACACACAGAGTTCGCTAGATTGATTATGAGAACATGAGTTCATGACCAAAAGGAACCATTAGCCAGCTGTATGTTTAGCTGTGGGTGCGTTCAAAAATTAAATCACCCATTTAAAGATTTTGCAACTTTTTTGTTAAATTTGCAGCAACAATGAACCAACCTGCTGCTCCCTCTAATACCGCTGGTCCAAGCCAAAGACAAGCCCAAAGCCCCTTCACGCTGGCAGCTAGTGGGAGGATGACTGAGGAGAAGGTGAATGAGTGCCACCTAGCCGAGACCAAGTTCATAGTGAAAGGCCTACACCTCTTTGCAACAGTGGAGTCCAAGGGCTTTAGGTAACAGTCTGTCAGTATATATATTGAGTTGTATTGTATGTTTAGGATATAGTAGTATAAAAGGGTTGTATGTTAGTCCCATCACTCCACAATACAATACACAACAACACAATAATTCAATAATGATAATTAAACGCATGAAAACTATATTTCTTTTACTGTAGGGGGATGAGCAAGGCACTCAACCCCAAATATACCCCTCCCTCCAGGAGTTACCTCAGTGACACATTCATTCCTACCTGGTATGGGGTAGAAAAGGCCAATGTGATCACTGAGCTGAAGGACGTGCCAAAGCTGGCCATCACATCAGACGAGTTACAGTGCACTACAGAAGCCAGGGCAGTATAAAACAAGGTCCTCCACACCAGGGCAGTGTAAAACAAGGTCCTCCACACCAAGGCAGTGTAAAACAAGGTCCTCCACACCAGGGCAGTGTAAAACAAGGTCCTCCACACCAGGGCAGTGTAAAACAAGGTCCTCCACACCAGGGCAGTGTAAAACAAGGTCCTCCACACCAGGGCAGTGTAAAACAAGGTCCTCCACACCAGGGCAGTGTAAAACAAGGTCCTCCACACCAGGGCAGTGTAAAACAAGGTCCTCCACACCAGGGCAGTGTAAAACAAGGTCCTCCACACCAGGGCAGTGTAAAACAAGGTCCTCCACACCAGGGCAGTGTAAAACAAGGTCCTCCACACCAAGGCAGTGTAAAACAAGGTCCTCCACACCAGGGCAGTGTAAAACAAGGTCCTCCACACCAGGGCAGTGTAAAACAAGGTCCTCCACACCAGGGCAGTGTAAAACAAGGTCCTCCACACCAGGGCAGTGTAAAACAAGGTCCTCCACACCAGGGCACTGTAAAACAAGGTCCTCCACACCAGGGCAGTGTAAAACAGAATGTCCTCCACACCAGGGCAGTGTAAAACAGAATGTCCTCCACACCAGGGCAGTGTAAAACAGAATGTCCTCCACACCAGGGCAGTGTAAAACAGAATGTCCTCCACACCAGGGCAGTGGAAAACAGAATGTCCTCCACACCAGGGCAGTGGAAAACAGAATGTCCTCCACACCAGGGCAGTGTAAAACAGAATGTCCTCCACACTAGGGCAGTGGAAAACAGAAGGTCTTCCACACCAGGGCAGTGGAAAACAAGGTCCTCCACACCAGGGCAGTGGAAAACAGAATGTCCTCCACACCAGGGCAGTGGAAAACAGAATGTCCTCTACACCAGGGCAGTGTAAAACAGAAGGTCTTCCACACCAGGGCAGTGTAAAACAGAAGGTCTTCCACACCAGGGCAGTGTAAAACAGAAGGTCTTCCACACCAGGGCAGTGTAAAACAGAAGGTCTTCCACACCAGGGCAGTGTAAAACAGAAGGTCTTCCACACCAGGGCAGTGTAAAACAGAAGGTCTTCCACACCAGGGCAATGTAAAACAGAAGGTCTTCCACACCAGGGCAGTGTAAAACAGAAGGTCTTCCACACCAGGGCAGTGTAAAACAGAAGGTCTTCCACACCAGGGCAGTGTAAAACAGAAGGTCTTCCACACCAGGGCAGTGTAAAACAGAAGGTCTTCCACACCAGGGCAGTGTAAAACAGAAGGTCTTCCACACCAGGGCAGTGTAAAACAGAAGGTCTTCCACACCAGGGCAGTGTAAAACAGAAGGTCTTCCACACCAGGGCAGTGTAAAACAGAAGGTCTTCCACACCAGGGCAGTGTAAAACAGAAGGTCTTCCACACCAGGGCAGTGTAAAACAGAAGGTCCTTCACACCAGGGCAGTGTAAAACAGAAAGTCTTCCACACCAGGGCAGTTTACAAATGGCAAACTGGCGAAGTAGTGTCAGAGGAGATCTCAGACATTCTGGAAGAGTTTGAGACAGAGCCGAGCAAGATTGTAGCTGTGACTGTTGATAATGCTGGCTATATGGATGTTGCCATCAAGAGGTTACACATCCTAAAAATAGGACGCTTTGCAAACACCTTAAATATGGCACGCCAGAAAATCTACAAAGTGACTTCCATTGGTAAATGACTCCCGAATCAGAACAGTGGCCGTGTGGTTCAAGAGATCCTCCATGTCCAAAAGCAGCAGCTCCTTGGTAAGAAGCCAGTTCAATTTATTAAAGTATTATTTTGAAATTCCCACATTTAACGATTTAATTCGGCATTCAAGTGTGCGGTAATTAAATGTATGTTATTTTTTGTTGTTTCAGGCCTTCCTCAACACTCACTCATCCTTGATGTGAAGACCAGATGGAACTCTATCTAATGATAGAGATATTCATGGAGCAGTATCCAGCCATATAAGCAGCAGCCTTGGACCCACGACTGTGAAAAGCTATGACCAAGGACAACCTGGACCGTCTGAAGGACGAGAACTTCCATAAGGCTGGAGTTTGTCCAGCTCATGGGAATCTTTTATACATCCACAGTGTGTGTATCATGTGAAAAGAATGCCACCTGTGGACAGATCATATCCATCCTCCACAAACTGGAAGAACACTTCACTGTGAAGCATGAAGATACAACGTTGGTGGCAACCATCAAAGATACGGTGTTGGGAGAACCTCTCTGAACGCTATCAGGATGAGGACATTCAAGCCTTCCTGCACGAGGCCACAGCAATAGACCCCAGATTTAAAGGGGGCCCGGTGAGTGACGCCATCCGGGACAGGCTGAGGGAGGCAAATTCTGAGGCCAATGTGACAGGAGCAACACCAGGGCTGCCAGAGGAGCCGGAGCACCAGCAACATGAGGAGGAGTCTGAAGGAGAGGAAATGGAGGAGACAGTCACTCCATTGTACAAAACAAGGAGTGCCTTGGAGGAGATGTTCTAATAATAATAATAATAATGTTCTCAGAGGAGGACAGGGAGTTGAGGTTGACGATCCAACAGGACACCTCGTCCCTCACCCTCAGCGAGTGTGTTGACCTAGAGGTGGAGCTCTACGAAGGCCTCCCATCTCCATGGCTGAAGATCCTGTGATGTATGATCCAACAGGACACCTCGTCCCTCACCCTCAGCGAGCGTGTTGACCTAGAGGTGGAGCTCTACGAAGGCCTCCCATCCAATTTGTAAGTCGCTCTGGATAAGAGCGTCTGCTAAATGACTTAAATGTAAATGTAAATCTCCATGGCTGAAGATCCTGTGATGTATGATCCAACAGGACACCTCGTCCCTCACCCTCAGCGAGCGTGTTGACCTAGAGGTGGAGCTATACGAAGGCCTCCCATCTCCAGGGCTGAAGATCCTGTGATGTGGGAGAAGAGAGCTTCTCTGCCCCTCCTCACAAACATTGCAACAAGCTACCTCTGTGCTCAAGCCTCCTCCACCCCTGGCGAGAGGGTATTTTCGACTGCAGGGAACACAATAAGCCAGGAGAAGGCAAATATGTTGATCTTTCTCCAGAAGAACTGCTAAGAACTGTTAGTCCTTCTGCAGCCTACCTGCAGGCCCCACCCATGTTGCTCTATACCACTGTTAGTCCTTCTGCAGCCTACCTGCATGCCCCACCCGTGTTGCTCTATACCACTGTATTGTCTTCTGCAGCCTACCTGCATGCCCCACCCGTGTTGCTCTATACCACTGTATTGTCTTCTGCAGCCTACCTGCATGCCCCACCCGTGTTGCTCTATACCACTGTATTGTCTTTTACAGTCTAGCTGCATGCCCCACCCGTGTTGCTCTATACCACTGTATTGTCTTTTACAGTCTACCTGCATGCCCCACCCGTGTTGCTCTATACCACTGTATTGTCTTTTACAGTCTACCTGCATGCCCCACCTGTGTTGCTCTATACCACTGTATTGTCTTTTACATTCTACCTGCAGGCCCCACCTGTGTTGCTCTATACCACTGTATTGGCTTTTACAGTCTACCTGCATGCCCCACCTGTGTTGCTCTATACCACTGTATTGTCTTTTACAGTCTACCTGCATGCCCCACCCGTGTTGCTCTATACCACTGTATTGTCTTTTACAGTCTACCTGCATGCCCCACCTGTGTTGCTCTATACCACTGTATTGTCTTTTACAGTCTACCTGCATGCCCCACCTGTGTTGCTCTATACCACTGTATTGTCTTTTACAGTCTACCTGCATGCCCCACCCGTGTTGCTCTATACCACTGTATTGTCTTTTACAGTCTACCTGCATGCCCCACCCGTGTTGCTCTATACCACTGTATTGTCTTTTACAGTCTACCTGCATGCCCCACCCGTGTTGCTCTATACCACTGTATTGTCTTTTACAGTCTACCTGCATGCCCCACCCGTGTTGCTCTATACCACTGTATTGTCTTCTGCAGCCTACCTGCATGCCCCACCTGTGTTGCTCTATACCACTGTATTGTCTTTTACAGTCTACCTGCATGCCCCACCTGTGTTGCTCTATACCACTGTATTGTCTTTTACAGTCTACCTGCATGCCCCACCTGTGTTGCTCTATACCACTGTATTGTCTTTTACAGTCTACCTGCATGCCCCACCTGTGTTGCTCTATACCACTGTATTGTCTTTTACAGTCTACCTGCATGCCCCACCTGTGTTGCTCTATACCACTGTATTGTCTTCTGCAGGAAAATATTGTTTATTTAATTTGTTTTACATTTCCATCACCACAACATTAGTCTATAATAGCAATGTTTTGAATAAATTACTGATTATTTTGCTGTAAATAATTGTTTATTTTATTTATTTACATTTCAGAAAATAAAGCAGTGTTAATTCTATTCTTAATTTGTTTCGGGTTGTTTTCTTGTAAAAAAATAACCAATAAGAATACCGTTAAAGTACCGGATCGATAAGCAGTATCGGTAAGGGTAGTAATACCATCTAAATCTTAACGATACCCATCCCTATATCTAAGTTTGGCTTTTTAATTAAACAAAAAATCGACAGTTATTTCTACTTGTTAAAGTTAGCCTGCTAACTCATTGATCCTACTTTGTAGTATACCCCTATGATGTGTCAAGACCTCACAAACAGATCTGGGACCAGGCTATCACTGACTCACAGACAAAACAACAAAACCATCTGCTCTCGTTCAGGAAAGCCTTCAAGTGCCGCCTTGTTTCCCCGGCTGACGCCATTGAACACTGTAAGTGCTTGGAAGGTTAAAAGGTGTTTCCATCTATCCAGGACTCACCGGATGGTTGTGCCTCAGTGACTCCCTCTACTGGGTCTGACGGAAACCCAGAACAAAGACCTCTCTACTCTCTAACCTCCCCAGTGGGAGGGTTACTATTACGTCTGTCTGTCTGACTGACTGGCTGGCTGGGGAGAGAAACGGTCTGTCTGTTTTACTGACTGGCTGGGGAGAGAAACAGTCTCTGTGGCTGCTGTGTTCATGGACTCCACACAGAGAAGACGGAACACAGAGAATATAATAGATTTAGAATCAGCTCCTTGTTCTACCCCAGGTCCAAACTCAACCCCTTAGAATTAGACTGAGTGGAACGAACATTCCAACTCAAAGTTGGGCTTGATACCATCAAGTCATATAGTATGGCAAACTCTCATAGTATGGCCCAACTTGAATGGGTGTTTTAATGGGCACTATTGATCTCAGCAGTTACAGGACAATCACATTATACACTGAACAAATATATAAATGTAACATGTAAAAATGTCAAAGATTTTACTGAGTTACAGTTCATATAAGGAAATCAGTCAATTGAAATGAATAAATTAGGCCCTAGTCTATGGATTTCACATGACTGGGAATACAGATATGCATCTGTTGGTCACAGATACCTTTAGAAGAAGGTAGGGGCGTGGATCAGAAAACCAGTACGTTTCTGGTGTGACCGCCATTTGCCTCATGCAGCGCGACACATCTTCTAGAGTTGATCTGGCTGTTGATTGTGGCCTGTGGAATGTTGTTGCTGGAAAGTTGCTGGATATTGGCAAAAACTTGAATACACTGTCGACTGTCGTACATGTCGATCCAGTGCATCCCAAACATGCTCAATGTGTGACATGTATGAGTATACAGGCCTTGGAAGAACTGATACATTTTCAGCTTCCAGAAATTGTGTACAGATCCTTGTGACATGGGGGTTCATCCATGAAGAGCACACTTCTCTAATGTGCCAGTGGCCATCAAAGGTGAGCATTTGCCCACTGAAGTCGATTACGATGGAAAACTGCAGTCAGGTCAAGACCCTGGTGAAGATGAGCTCGGAGGGGAGCTTCCCTGAGACGTTTTCTGACAGTTTTTGCAGAAATTCTTTGGTTTGCAAACTCAGTTTCATCAGTCCAGGTGGCTCGACACAGATTTAATTGTATTTATTTATTTTATTTAACTAGGCAAGTCCATTAAAAAACATATTGATTTACAATGACGGCCTACACCGGCCAAACCTGGACAACTCTGGGCCAATTGTGTGCCACCCTATGGGCCTCCCAATCATGGCCGATTGTGATACAGCCTAGATTCAACCAGGGAATCTGTAGTGATGCCTCAAGCACTGAGATGCAGTGCCTTAGACCACTGTGCCACTCGGAAGCCCTGGGTTGGATGATCCCTCAAGTGCAGGAGCCAGATGTGGAGGTAGGCGTGGTTACACATGGTCTGCGGTTGTGCGGCTGATTGGATGTACTGCCAAATTCTCTAAAACAATGTTGGAAGTGGCTTATGGTAGAGAAATTAACATTAAATTATCTTGCAACCGCTCTGATGAACATTCCTGCCGTCAGCATGCCGAATGCTCCCTCAACTTGAGACATCTGTGGCATTGTGTTGTGTGACAAAACTGCACATTTTAGATAGGCCTTTTATTGTCCCCAGCACAAGGTGCACCTGTGTAATAATGATCATGCTGTTTAATCAGCTTCTTGATATGCCACACCTGTTAGGTGGATGGATTATTGTGGCAAAGGAGAAACGCTCACTAACAGGGTTTTAAACAAATTTGTGCACAACATTTAAGAGAGACACTTTTTGTGCATATAGAAAATGTCTGGGATCTTTTATTTAAGCTCGTTAAACATGGGATAAACACTTTACATGTTGCGTTTTATATTTTTTCCCAGTATAGTTTGAAATGCAAATTACAATGTGATTGTCATGAGACATTGCAGTGCCAAAAGGAATCCAAACTCTTTTGTCAAACTTTCTCTGAAGCATACTTTTTTTTTTACAAGAGCCTTTCTTCTCCCTCCCTCACTCATTCCCTCCTCTCTCTCTGTCTGTTTTATTGTTGTGTGGTGGGACAGCTGTTCATAACCATTCATTAGCACTGGATTAGTCTGGACAAATCATGTGAGTGGAGGGAGATGGATGGTTAGCTAAACACTATGGGCTCCGCCTCGCTTCCCTCGCTAGCTTCTCCCTAAACACTGCGGCTTGTTTTTCCACTTCCTCAAAAACACTTGACTGTCTATGCCAAACATAATGTTGGTTTTGGTTAGTGGGGATTTAATTTGGTTGCATTTTCTTCAGAACCTAAGGTTTGTGTTTCCATCCAGTTTTGTGGTCTCTGGTCAGTAAAAGTATTTTATCTGTTGTAACATTTGTCAAGTACATTGTTATTGATTGTGACAGGGATCATTTTCGTTTACGATGTGGAGTGGTTACCGTGGTGACTGTGTAGGATTGTTGACATAGTGGACAAGCCAGCGGAGGAAGATTCTCAGCTCTGGTTCTGCATGCTTAGAGTTACTGGAATCCTATAAGAGAAATATTTCAACATGGTGTCATCTGGCAAAGCAAGACACACACTGCTTCACTCGCTTGAAAGGCTCGGGTGTTTCCTCAAAACAAGCTGTCTACTCTCTCTCCCTATCTGAACACTTGCACCCTGTATCTGTTGCCTAGCGCCTGTCTCTTGTTCTGGACAGCTGCACTGGCTATCCCTGAAATCTCCTCTGTGCCACAAACACACACACACTCTTTCTACTATGTCATCCATGTCATCTGGACCGCTCCTTCATTCCATCCTTCTCTTCCATTCTCTATGCCTATGATTCCACTTTTCACTTGTCTTCATACCCCTCTTCTTCTCTCCCTCTGTCCATCACACTGTCTCTCCCCTTCCTCTGTGTCCCTACAGCTGTGTGTCAGCTGTCGGTCTGTGCCAGTGAAGTTGAAGCTGAAGCCGAAACACAGAAAGCCCACAGGAACCCCAGGCCACTCCTCTACACCCCCTCCCCTACCAGCTGTCTCCCCCTCCCTGCCCCTGTCACCCCCAATCATTAACCATCCACCAGTAAATCTACTGGACAAGCCCTTTTGTGTCTCATAGATGGGTAACTACAGCACCCTATCCACCCTATCCACCCAATATGGCCCCTGTCTAACTACTACAGCACCATATCAGGCCCCAGTCTAACTACTACAGCACCCTATCAGGCCCCAGTCTAACTACGACAGCACCCGATCAGGCCCCAGCTTAACTACGACAGCACCCTATCAGGCCCAAGTCTAACTACTACAGCACCCCATCAGACCCCAGTCTAACTACCACAGCACCCTATCAGGCCCCAGTTTATCTACTACAGCACCCTATCAGGCCCCAGTCTAACTACGACAGCACCCTATCTACCCTATCAGGCCCCAGTCTTACAGCTACAGCACCCAGAAAAACAGTGTTCAGAAGGGAGCTCTGAAATCCACTTTTTCATGCTCGGGCTACTGCCTTCTGTGTCTGATACATGCCTAACTACAACCATAGAAGTAGAATGAATTAGAACTTGAATTAATTATATTTCTTTGACTACACCACCCATAGAAATCATGTTTAGAATGAGGCTCTGAAATCCACTTTTTAATGTTCCACCATTTGTAGGACCAAGGATTGATTGTCTGTCCTGTCCCACTCGTCTCTCTGTCTGTGTGTCGCTTAGCCCCTCTACTTGTAGTTTTGATACACAGGCTGGACTGTCAATCATCTCAAATATATCTGTTACCTTCCTCTATTTCTCTCTCTATTTGTCCATTTCTGGATATGTGATCTGATGAATGATCTACATGTACAGTGGGGCAAAAAAGTATTTAGTCAGCCACAAATTGTGCAAGTTCTCCCACTTAAAAAGATGAGAGGCCTGTAATTTTCATCATAGGTACACTTCAACTATGACAGACAAAATGAGGGGGAAAAATCCAGAAAATCACATTGTAGGATTTTTAATGAATTTATTTGAAAATCATTGTGGAAAATAAGTATTTGGTCAACTACAAACAAGTAAGATTTCTGGCCCTCACAGACCTGTAACTTCTTCTTTGAGGGTCCTCTGTCCTCCACTCGTTACCTGTATTAATGGCACCTGTTTGAACTTGTTATCAGTATAAAAGACACCTGTCCACAACCTCAAACAGTCACACTCCAAACTCCACTATGGCCAAGACCAAAGAGCTGTCAAAGGACACCAGAAACAAAATTGAAGACCTGCACCAGGCTGGGAAGACTGAATCTGCAATAGGTAAGCAGCTTAGTTTGAAGAAATCAACTGTGGGAGCAATTATTAGGAAATGGAAGACATACAAGACCACTGATAATCTCCCTCGATCTGGGGCTCCACGCAAGATCTCACCCCGTGGGGTCAAAATGATCACAAGAACGGTGAGCAAAAATCCCAGAACCACACGGGGGAACCTAGTGAATGACCTGCAGAGAGCTGGGACCAAAGTAACAAAGCCTACCATCAGTAACACACTACACTGCCAGGGACTCAAATCCTGCAGTGCCAGACGTGTCCCCCAGCTTAAGCCAGTACATGTCCAGGCCCATCTGAAGTTTGCTAGAGAGCATTTGGATGATCCAGAAGAAGTTTCTGAGAATGTCATATGGTCAGATGAAACCAAAATATAACTTTTTGGTAAAACTCAACTCGTCGTGTTTGGAGGACAAAGAATGCTGAGTTGCATCCAAAGAACACCATATCTACTGTGAAGCATGGGGGTGGAAATATCATGCTTTGGGGCTGTTTTTCTGCAAAGGGACCAGGATGACTGATCCGTGTAAAGGAAAGAATGAATGGGGCCATGTATCGTGAGATTTTGAGTGAAAACCTCCTTCCATCAGCAAGGGCATTGAAGATGAAACATGGCTGGGTCTTTCAGCATGACAATGATCCTAAACACACCACCCGGGCACCGAAGAAGTGGCTTCGCAAGAAGAATTTCAAGTTCCTGGAGTGGCCTAGCCAGTCTCCAGATCTCAACCCCATAGAAAATCTTTAGAGGGAGTTGAAAGTCCATGTTGCCCAGCAACAGCCCCAAAACATCCTTGCTCTAGTGGAGATCTGCATGGAGGAATGGGCCAAAATACCATCAATGGTGTGTGAAAACCTTGAAGACAGAAAACGTTTGACCTCTGTCATTGCCAACAAAGGGTATATAACAAAGTATTGAGTTAAACTTTTGTTATTGACCAAATACTTATTTTCCACCATAATTTGCAAATAAATTAGAAAAAATCCTACAATGTGATTTTCTGGATTTTTTTCTCATTTTGTCTGTCATAGTTGAAGTGTACCTATGATGAAAATTACAGGCCTCATCTTTTTAAGTGGGAGAACTTGCACAATTGGTGGCTGACTAAATACTTTTTTGCCCCACTGTATTTACTACTGTCTTTCTCTATCTCGAAACATCCCTGCTGTTATGTTTAAGCCAATTAGCGCTTGAGGAGGAGTTTGCAATAAGGGAGTTGGAAATGCCATGATTGACATTATGAATGCCGAAGGACTAAGTAATGTTGGCTAGGCTAATTATACCACCTTTGATTGGTTCATTGTGCAACAACAGATCTAAACCAAGCCAATGGTGTCTGTGTTGTGGTGCCACGAGTCAATCAAATGTATTCATAAAGCCCTTTTTACATCACCCGATGTCACAAAGTGCTATACAGAAATCCAGCCTAAAACCCCAAACTGCAAGCAATGCAGATGTAGAGGCACGGTGGCTAGGGAAAACTCCCTTGAAAGGCAGGAACTTAGGAAGAAACCTAGAAAGGAACCAGGCTCTGAGGGGTGGCCAGTCCTCTTCTGGCTGTGCCAGGTGATGATAGTAACAGTACATGGCCAAGATGTTCAAATGTTCATAGATGACCAGCAGGGTCAGAAAATAATAATCACAGTGGTTGTCGAGGGTGCAACAGGACAGCACCTCAGGAGTAGATGTCAGTTGGCTTTTCATAGCCGATCTCTCAGAGTTAGACAGCAGGTGCATTAGAGAGAGAGTCGAAAACAGCAGGTCCGGGACAAGGTAGCACGTCTGGTGAACAGGTCAGTGTTCCTTAGCCGCAAATAGAACAGTTGAAACTGGAGCAGCAGCAGGGCCAGGTGGACCGGGGTCAGCAAGGAGTCATCATGCCAGGTAGTCCTGAGGCATGGTCCTAGGGCTCAGGTCCTCCGAGAGAAAGAGAGAGAGAGAGACCGAGACAGAGAGACAATTAGACGGAGCATGCTTACATTCACACAGGACACTGGATAAGACAGGAGAAATACTCCAGATATAACAGACTGACCCTAGCACCACGACACAAACTATTGCAGCATAAACACTGGAGGCTGAGACAGGAGGGGTCGGGAGACACTGGCTACGTCCGACGATAGCCCCAGACAGGGCAAACCATGCAGGATATAACCCCACCCACTGGTCTGTTTTGTTGTATTTTGTTGTGTTGAATTGAGTTATTTGTATCTACTAGACACACAGTGTGGATGTATAGAGGATCTACTACTGTATCTACTAGAATGGACCTGACATTTAGACAGAAATGATCACCTCTCATTCTTCCTACTCTCTCGTATTCTGTCTTTCATGTTACAAAATTAATTATTCATGCATTCTGAAATGTTATAATCCTTCCTCTCTCTCTGTCTCTCTCTCTCAGGTATGCCTGTGGTTGTCAGCGTGACTCCGGACAGGTAACCGGGTGTGTTGCTGGTGCCATGGCAACCCCAGAGCTGCGTCTGTTGCCTGTCATCGTGGTTACCATCGTCCTGGTGACGTTGTCGGCTGCGGATGACCACGAGTGGCACTTTAAACCAGGTAAGAGGTCAGATGTTAGACAGGAAGTGGCTGTTTAAGGTCAAATCAGATCCCTAGAATATGATTGGTCGTTATTGTTCAAGAGAATGGGTTCTCAATAACCTACCTACTTAAAGCCAAGGTAGATAGTAGACGGTCTAGGGATTGATGATCGTTGACCAATCGGCCAGGTTTAATACAATTTGAGTCACAACAGGGGAAAGTGTGTTTTACCTTTCATTCAAGATCTCACAGGCACCCCCTCAGAAATGTCAGACAATTCCATCTTGGCTTTACCTATTGCCCTATCCTCCTCCATCCCTCGCCCTCTCTGCCCCTCTCTTGTCTACATTCTCCTCACATTCTTGGATGTGTGCCTTAAGTCTGTCCATCAGCTATCAGCAGACGATTATGTTTCAGGTCCATGTCTCCTAGGCAGCCATTTGTTACAGGAGAGAGATGGTAGCAGGTAGCCTCGGGTATTCAACCTCACTAATGTACAGGCTGCTTATCAACCTGTCAATTATACAAAGAGAGCGAGAGGGGAGGGAGGGGAGGAATAGAGAGAGAGTAGAGAAAATTAAACTCCACAAGGTGAAACCAGAGCTGCCGTTTTCTGTCACCTCCAGGGTATCAGCAGACAGTGAATTATCTGTCTCACGCACACACACATGCACACACACCGTTGTCATCTGATTAGATCCATATGGTTATTATTTCCACACCGTTGCTGCGGTGATGCAACAACACGTCTTTTATAGGAGGAAATAGCCCATTAGTACCGGGATATGAACTGATATGAAGAGTGAATAAAGGAAGGGAAACACCCACCATGTGTGTGAAAGGGGGAGAAAGAGAGATGGAGTGTGGGAAGAAAGCCAATGGAGACAGAGAGGGCAATGACAGAGAGGGGAGTAAAAAGAGAGACGTAGAGGCCTGGAGAGAGAGAGTTTTATTGGTAGCTTGGCAATGATGTAATGAAACAGGCCTGTCCGTGTGGGGGTGTAGGGGGTATGTGTGAGGGTTTATCTTCCAACCCCACATTCCTATCCACTGACTCACTGACAGCAACTGAGTAAGAACTTCCCCCCTTATCACACCCCACACCCTCATATCACTGACAGCATCATTATCACCCCCCACACCCTCATATCACTGACAGCATCATTATCCACCCCCCCCACATCCTCATATCACTGACAGCATCATTATCACCCCCCATGCCCTCATATCACTGACAGCATCATTATCACCCCCACACCCTCATATCACTGACAGAATCATTATCACCCCCATGCCCTCATATCACTGACAGCATCATTATCCACCCCCCACACCCTCATATCACTGACAGCATCATTATCACCCCCATGCCCTCATATCACTGACAGCATCATTATCACACCCTCATATCACTGACAGCATCATTATCACCCCCACACCCTCATATCACTGACAGAATCATTATCACCCCCATGCCCTCATATCACTGACAGCATCATTATCCACCCCCCACACCCTCATATCACTGACAGCATCATTATCACCCCCATGCCCTCATATCACTGACAGCATCATTATCACACCCTCATATCACTGACAGCATCATTATCACCCCCTCATGCCCTCATATCACTGACAGCATCATTATCACCCCCACACCCTCATATCACTGACAGAATCATTATCACCCCCACACCCTCATATCACTGACAGAATCATTATCACCCCCCACACCCTCATATCACTGGCAGCATCATTATCACCCCCATTCCCTCATATCACTGACAGCATCATTATCACCCCCCACACCCTCATATCACTGACAGCATCATTATCACCCCCACGCCCTCATATCACTGACAGCATCATTATCACCCCCCACGCCCTCATATCACTGACAGAATCATTATCATCCCCCCACACCCTCATATCACTGACAGCATCATTATCACCCCCATGCCCTCATATCACTGACAGCATCATTATCACACCCTCATATCACTGACAGCATCATTATCACCCCCTCATGCCCTCATATCACTGACAGCATCATTATCACCCCCTCATGCCCTCATATCACTGACAGCATCATTATCCTTCCCATGCTCTCATATCACTGACAGCATCATTATCACCCCCACACCCTCATATCACTGACAGAATCATTATCACCCCCACACCCTCATATCACTGACAGAATCATTATCACCCCCACATCCTCATATCACTGGCAGTATCATTATCACCCCCACACCCTCATATCACTGGCAGCATCATTATCACCCCCATTCCCTCATATGACTGACAGCATCATTATCACCCCCACACCCTCATATCACTGACAGCATCATTATCACCCCCACACCCTCATATCACTGACAGAATCATTATCACCCCCATGCCCTCATATCACTGACAGCATCATTATCACCCCCATGCCCACATATCACTGACATAATCATTATCCACCCCCCCCACACCCTCATATCACTGACAGCATCATTATCACCCCCATGCCCACATATCGCTGACATAATCATTATCCACCCCCCACAACCTCATATCACTGACAGCATCATTATGCCCCTCACGCCACCATGCCACCATATCACTGACATCATTATCCACCCCCACGCCACCATATCACTGACAGCATTATTATCCCCCTCACGCCACCATGCCACCATATCACTGACATCATTATCCACCCCACCCCCATGCCCTTATATCCCTGACAGCATCAGTTATCCATGCCCCCCATATCACTGACAGCATCAGTGATATAGGGGGCGTGGATGTACATGTAGCTATCATGTTTCTCCTGATGTATGATAGTATAATGTATGATAGTAGAATGCTCTATTCTGTCCTCTAGTCTCTGTATTAGAAGTCGACCGATTAATCGGAATGGACAATTTAATTAGGGCCTATTTCAAGTTTTCATAACAATCGGGAAATCTGTATTTTTGGGCGCCGATTTGCAGATTAAAAAAATATATATATTTTTTATGTTTTAATATTCTTTTTAAATGTATTTTTTATACCTTTATTTAACTAGCAAGTCAGTTAAGAACACATTCTTAGTTTCAATGACGGCCTAAGAACGGTGGGTTAACTGCCTTGTTCAGGGGCAGAACGACAGATTTTCACCTTGTCCGTTCGGGGGATCCAATCTTGCAACCTAGTCCAACGCAATTAACTACCTGTCTCTCTCTCGTTGCACTCCACAAGGAGACTGCCTGTTACGTGAATGCAGTAAGCCAAGGTAAGTTGCTAGCTAGCATTAAACTTATCTTATAAAAAACAATCAATCATAATGATTAGTTAACTACACATGGTTGATGATATTACTAGATATTATCTAGCGTGTCCTGCGTTGCATATAATCTGACTGAGCATACAAGTATCTAAGTATCTGAATGAGCGGTGGTAGGCAGAAGCAGGCGTGTAAACATTCATTCAAACAGCACTTTTGTGCGTTTTGCCAGTAGCTCTTCATTGTGCGTCAAGCATTGCGCTGTTTATGACTTCAAGCCTATCAACTCCCAAGATGAGGCTGGTGTAACCGAAGTGAAATGGCTAGCTAGTTAGCGCGCGCTAATAGCGTTTCAAACATCACTTGCTCGGAGCCTTCTAGTAGTTGTTCCCCTTGCTCTGCATGAGTAACGTTGCTTCGATGGTGGCTGTTGTCGTTGTGTTCCTGGTTCGAGCCCAGGGATGAGCAAGGAGAGGAAAGGAAGCTATACTGTTACACTGGCAACACTAAAGGGCCTATAAGACCATCTAATAGTCAAAGGTTAATGAAATATAAATGGCAGGGTAGCCTAGTGGTTAGAGCATTGGACTAGTGACCGGAAGGTTGCAAGTTCAACCCCCGGGCTGACAAGATACAAATCTGTCATTCTGCCCCTGAACAGGCAGTTAACCCACTGTTCCAAGGCCATCATTGAAAATAAGAATTTGTTCTTAACTGACTTGCCTAGTTAAATAAAGGTTAAATAAAAAAATAATAGAGGGAAATAGTCCTATAATTCCTATAATAACTACAACCTAAAACTTCTTACCTGGGAATATTGAAGACTCATGTTAAAAGGAACCACCAGTTTTCATATGTTCTCATGTTCTGAGCAAGGAACTGAAACGTTAACTTTCTTACATGGCACGTATTGCACTTTTACTTTCTTCTCCAACACTTTGTTTTTGCATTATTTAAACCAAATTGATCATTGTTTCATTATTTACTTGAAGCTACATGTATTTTATTGATGTATTATATTAAGTTAAAATAAGTGTAAATTCAGTATTGTTGTAATTGTCATTATTAAAAATACAATGATTTTAAAAATATTTTTAAATCGGCCGATTAATCGGTATCGGCCTTTTTGGTCCTCCAATAATCGGTATCGGCGCTGACAAATCATAATCGTAGCCCTCTACGCTGTATGACAGGCATGATGAATTATATTATATAGTCTCTATCTCATTCTTGCCCCCCCTCTGCCTATGTCTCCCTTTCTCACACACAAACACGAACCCACATACACACGCACGGCCACATACATGCAGCTCAGTGTCGTTATGCCCTGGGGATGGAGGATGGCACCATCCCTGACTCTGACATCACGGCTTCCAGCGCCTGGTCAGACTCTACTGAGGCCAAACACGGCAGGTACGTATGTCTGTGTGTGTGTGTGTTATTGCATACCTTCCAAAGGGAAGAAGCCCAGCAGCTGGCCTGTGTAGCTCTGTGTCAGCTGTTATAGTAGCTGATCTCTGTGGAGGAGAAGTGTTTCTGGTTTCCTTGATTCTAAGACTCTGCGACCTTTGACATATTTGGGTCCTTTGTACCTCAATGCTTGACTGTGGAGAGTGCAAATAGAGTATTCAAAATGTGTGTGTGTGTGTGTGTGTGTGTGTGTGTGTGTGTGTGTGTGTGTGTGTGTGTGTGTGTGTGTGTGTGTGTGTGTGTGTGTGTGTGTGTGTGTGTGTGTGTGTGTGTGTGTGTGTGTGTGTGTGTGTGTGTGTGTGTGTGTGTTTGTGTGTGGGCAATTACATTATCTCTATTCATGTCTGGTTCTGGGTCTGTATCTCTCTACCGTTGAGTATGTCTGTCATCTGTTGTCACCATGTTTAAATCACACAGGAGAAGACTATTAGATTACAATACAAGGCTGTGGCCAGCGTGTCTCTTTATAGCACATTAGGTCATGATATTACATGACCAGCCTATCTGTTAAACAAGGCAGATTGACATGGTCTATTACTAGACATCCACAGAGTGTGTGTGTGCCTCAGTTTCCATGTCTCTCTTAGCCTGCCGTGTCTGGGCTGGGTCTGCTGGCTGACTGTCAGTTCATGTGGAGGTGATCAGCCCCAACCCCTTATTACACCACAGACAGACAGAGAGAGAGGGATGGGGGAGAGAGAGATGGAGGGAGAGGGAAATGGGAAAAGAGAGAGGGGAAGAGAAAGAAGTAGGGAAAATGGGCGCCACTGTGATGGAGGGGGATATTGAAAGAGGGATGGAACGAGGGAGGGAGGAAGCCTGGTGTGTGATCTTAGGGAGGTGCTCACTGATATTGTCCAAAAGCAGCTGGATTGCAGCATGTTAGATGGAGGGAAGGGGAGAGGGAGGGAATTTAGAGAGAAGGAGGAAGGGATAGAGTACTTGGCTGGTCTGAGAGTGAGAAAGAGGGAATATGGTGATGGAGGGGGAATAGAGGGGGGGGGATGAGGACCTGGCTGGTCTGAGAGTGAGAAAGAGGGAATAGGGTGATGGAGGGTGATAGAGGGGGGGTAGATGGCTTGGCTGGTCTGAGAGTGAGAAAGAGGGAATAGGGTGATGGAGGGGGGGTAGAGGACTTGGCTGGTCTGAGAGTGAGAAAGAATAGGGTGAATAGGGTGATGGAGGAGGAGGGAATAGAAGGGGGGTAGAAGGGGGGAGGACTTGGCTGGTCTGAGAGTGAGAAAGAGGGAATAGGGTGATGGAGGGGGAATAGAGGGGGGTAGAGGACTTGGCTGGTCTGAGAGTGAGAAAGAGCGAATAGGGTGATGGAGGGGGAATAGAAAGGGGGTAGAGGACTTGGCTGGTCTGAGAGTGAGAAAGAGGGAATAGGGTGATGGAAGGGGGAATAGAGGGGGTAGAGGACTTGGCTGGTCTGAGAGTGAGAAAGAGGGAATAGGGTGATAGAGGGGGGGGTAGAGGACTTGGCTGGTCTGAGAGTGAGAAAGAGGGAATAGGGTGATGGAGGGGGAATAGAAAGGGGGGTAGAGGACTTGGCTGGTCTGAGTGTGAGAAAGAGGGAATAGGGTGATGGAGGGGGAATAGAGGGGGGTGGTAGAGGACTTGGCTGGTCTGAGTGTGAGAAAGAGGGAATAGGGTGATGGAGGGGGGTTGAGGACTTGGCTGGCCTGAGAGCGAGAAAGAGGGAATAGGGTGATGGAGGGGGAATAGAAAGGGGGGTAGAGGACTTGGCTGGTCTGAGAGTGAGAAAGAGGGAATAGGGTGATGGAAGGGGGAATAGAGGGGGGTAGAGGACTTGGCTGGTCTGAGAGTGAGAAAGAGGGAATATGGTGATGGAGGGGGAATAGAGGGGGGGGGGGGTAGAGGACTTGGCTGGTCTGAGAGTGAGAAAGAGGGAATAGGGTGATGGAGAGGGGGGTAGAGGACTTGGCTGGCCTGAGAGCGAGAAAGAGGGAATAGGGTGATGGAGGGGGAATAGAGGGGGGGTAGAGGACTTGGAGGGTCTAAGAGTGAGAAAGAGGGAATAGGGTGATGGAGGGGGAATAGAGGGGGGTAGAGGACTTGGCTGGTCTGAGAGTGAGAAAGAGGGAATAGGGTGATGGAGAGGGGGGTAGAGGACTTGGCTGGCCTGAGAGCGAGAAAGAGGGAATAGGGTGATGGAGGGGGAATAGAGGGGGGTAGAGGACTTGGCTGGTCTGAGAGTGAGAAAGAGGGAATAGGGTGATGGAGGGGGAATAGAGGGGGGGTAGAGGACTTGGCTGGTCTGAGAGTGAGAAAGAGGGAATAGGGTGATGGAGGGGGAATAGAGGGGGGTAGAGGACTTGGCTGGTCTGAGAGTGAGAAAGAGGGAATAGGGTGATGGAAGGGGGAATAGAGGGGGGGTAGAGGACTTGGCTGGTCTGAGAGTGAGAAAGAGGGAATAGGGTGATGGAGGGGGAATAGAGGGGGGGTAGAGGACTTGGCTGGTCTGAGAGTGAGAAAGAGGGAATAGGGTGATGGAGGGGGAATAGAGAGGGGGAGAGGACTTGGCTGGTCTGAGAGTGAGAAAGAGGGAATAGGGTGATGGAGGGGGAATAGAGAGGGGGTAGAGGACTTGGCTGGTCTGAGAGTGCGAAAGAGGGAATAGGGTGATGGAGGGGGAATAGAGGGGGGTAGAGGACTTGGCTGGTCTGAGAGTGAGAAAGAGGGAATAGGGTGATGGAAGGGGGAATAGAGGGGGGGGTAGAGGACTTGGCTGGTCTGAGAGTGAGAAAGAGGGAATAGGGTGATGGAGGGGGAATAGAAAGGGGGGGGGGGGTAGAGGACTTGGCTGGTCTGAGAGTGAGAAAGAGGGAATAGGGTGATGGAGGGGGAATAGAAAGGGGGGTAGAGGACTTGGCTGGCCTGAGAGCGAGAAAGAGGGAATAGGGTGATGGAGGGGGAATAGAGGGGGGGGGGGGTAGAGGACTGGGCTGGTCTGAGAGTGAGAAAGAGGGAATAGGGTGATGGAGGGGGAATAGAGGGGGGGGGTAGAGGACTTGGCTGGTCTGAGAGTGAGAAAGAGGGAATAGGGTGATGGAAGGGGGAATAGAGGGGGGTAGAGGACTTTGCTGGTCTAAGAGTGAGAAAGAGGGAATAGGGTGATGGAGGGGGAATAGAGGGGGTAGAGGACTTGGCTGGTCTGAGAGTGAGAAAGAGGGAATAGGGTGATGGAGGGGGAATATAGGGGGGGGGTAGAGGACTTGGCTGGTCTGAGAGTGAGAAAGAGGGAATAGGGTGATGGAGGGGGAATAGAGGGGGGAGAGGACTTGGCTGGTCTGAGAGTGAGAAAGAGGGAATAGGGTGATGGAGGGGGAATAGAGGGGGGTAGAGGACTTGGCTGGTCTGAGAGTGAGAAAGAGGGAATAGGGTGATGGAGGGGGGAATAGAAAGGGGGGTAGAGGACTTGGCTGGTCTGAGTGTGAGAAAGAGGGAATAGGGTGATGGAGGGGGAATAGAGGGGGGTGGTAGAGGACTTGGCTGGTCTGAGTGTGAGAAAGAGGGAATAGGGTGATGGAGGGGGGTTGAGGACTTGGCTGGCCTGAGAGCGAGAAAGAGGGAATAGGGTGATGGAGGGGGAATAGAAAGGGGGGTAGAGGACTTGGTTGGTCTGAGAGTGAGAAAGAGGGAATAGGGTGATGGAGGGGGAATAGAGGGGGGTAGAGGACTTGGCTGGTCTGAGAGTGAGAAAGATGGAATAGGGTGATGGAGGGGGAATAGAGGGGGGTAGAGGACTTGGCTGGTCTGAGAGTGAGAAAGAGGGAATAGGGTGATGGAGGGGGAATAGAGGGGGGTAGAGGACTTGGCTGGTCTGAGAGTGAGAAAGAGGGAATAGGGTGATGGAGGGGGAATAGGGGGGTAGAGGACTTGGCTGGTCTGAGAGTGAGAAAGAGGGAATAGGGTGATATAGGGGGGGGTAGAGGACTTGGCTGGTCTGAGAGTGAGAAAGAGGGAATAGGGTGATGGAGGGGGAATAGAGGGGGGGGGGGTAGAGGACTTGGCTGTCTGAGAGTGAGAAAGAGAAATAGGGTGATGGAGGGGGAATAGAAAGGGGGGTAGAGGACTTGGCTGGTCTGAGAGTGAGAAAAAGGGAATAGGGTGATGGAGGGGGAATAGAGGGGGTAGAGGACTTGGAGGGTCTAAGAGTGAGAAAGACGGAATAGGGTGATGGAGGGGGAATAGAGGGGGGGTAGAGGACTTGGCTGGTCTGAGAGTGAGAAAGAGGGAATAGGGTGATGGAGAGGGGGTAGAGGACTTGGCTGGTCTGAGAGTGAGAAAGAGGGAATAGGGTGATGGAGGGGGAATAGAGGGGGGGGTAGAGGACTTGGCTGGTCTGAGAGTGAGAAAGAGGGAATAGGGTGATGGAAGGGGGAATAGAGGGGGGTAGAGGACTTTGCTGGTCTAAGAGTGAGAAAGAGGGAATAGGGTGATGGAGGGGGAATAGAGGGGGGTAGAGGACTTGGCTGGTCTAAGAGTGAGAAAGAGGGAATAGGGTGATGGAGGGGGAATAGAGGGGGGTAGAGGACTTGGCTGGTCTAAGAGTGAGAAATAGGGAATAGGGTGAGGGGGGGTAGAGGACTTGGCTGGTCTGAGAGTGAGAAAGAGGGAATAGGGTGATGGAGGGGGAATAGAGGGGGGAGAGGACTTGGCTGGTCTGAGAGTGAGAAAGAGGGAATAGGGTGATGGAGGGGGAATAGAGGGAGGGGGGTAGAGGACTTGGCTGGTCTGAGAGTGAGAAAGAGGGAATAGGGTGATGGAGGGGGTAATAGAGGGGGGTAGAGGACTTGGCTGGTCTAAGAGTGAGAAAGAGGGAATAGGGTGATGGAGGGGGAATAGAGGGGGGGTAGAGGACTTGGCTGGTCTGAGAGTGAGAAAGAGGGAATAGGGTGATGGAGGGGGAATAGAGGGGGGAGGACTTGGCTGGTCTGAGAGTGAGAAAGAGGGAATAGGGTGATGGAGGGGGAATAGAGGGAGGGGGTAGAGGACTTGGCTGGTCTGAGAGTGAGAAAGAGGGAATAGGGTGATGGAGGGGGTAATAGAGGGGGGGGTAGAGGACTTGGCTGGTCTGAGAGTGAGAAAGAGGGAATAGGGTGATGGAGGGGGAATAGAGGGGGGGGGGTAGAGGACTTGGCTGGTCTGAGAGTGAGAAAGAGGGAATAGGGTGATGGAGGGGGAATAGAGGGGGGTAGAGGACTTGGCTGGTCTGAGAGTGAGAAAGAGGGAATAGGGTGATGGAGGGGGAATAGAGGGGGGAGAGGACTTGGCTGGTCTGAGAGTGAGAAAGAGGGAATAGGGTGATGGAGGGGGAATAGAGGGAGGGGGGTAGAGGACTTGGCTGGTCTGAGAGTGAGAAAGAGGGAATAGGGTGATGGAGGGGGTAATAGAGGGGGGTAGAGGACTTGGCTGGTCTGAGAGTGAGAAAGAGGGAATAGGGTGATGGAGGGGGAATAGAGGGGGGGGTAGAGGACTTGGCTGGTCTGAGAGTGAGAAAGAGGGAATAGGGTGATGGAGGGGGAATAGAGGGGGTAGAGGACTTGGCTGGTCTGAGAGTGAGAGAGGGTATAGGGTGATGGAGGGGGAATAGAGGGGGGTAGATGACTTGGCTGGTCTGAGAGTGAGAAAGAGGGTATAGGGTGATGGAGGGGGAATAGAGGGGGGGGTAGAGGACTTGGCTGGTCTGAGAGTGAGAAAGAGGGTATAGGGTGATGGAGGGGGAATAGAGGGGGGTAGAGGACTTGGCTGGTCTGAGAGTGAGAGAGGGTATAGGGTGATGGAGGGGGAATAGAGGGGGAGGTAGAGGACTTGGCTGGTCTGAGAGTGAGAAAGAGGGTATAGGGTGATGGGGGGTAGAGGACTTGACTGGTCTGAGAGTGAAAGAGGGTATAGGGTGATGGAGGGGGAATAGAGGGGGGGGTAGAGGACTTGGCTGGTCTGAGAGTGAGAAAGAGGGTATAGGGTGATGGAGGGGGAATAGAGGGGGGTAGAGGACTTGGCTGGTCTAAGAGTGAGAAAGAGGGAATAGGGTGATGGAGGGGGAATAGAGGGGGGGTAGAGGACTTGGCTGGTCTGAGAGTGAGAAAGAGGGAATAGGGTGATGGAGGGGGAATAGAGGGGGGAGGACTTGGCTGGTCTGAGAGTGAGAAAGAGGGAATAGGGTGATGGAGGGGGAATAGAGGGAGGGGGTAGAGGACTTGGCTGGTCTGAGAGTGAGAAAGAGGGAATAGGGTGATGGAGGGGGTAATAGAGGGGGGGGGGTAGAGGACTTGGCTGGTCTGAGAGTGAGAAAGAGGGAATAGGGTGATGGAGGGGGAATAGAGGGGGGAGAGGACTTGGCTGGTCTGAGAGTGAGAAAGAGGGAATAGGGTGATGGAGGGGAATAGAGGGAGGGGGGTAGAGGACTTGGCTGGTCTGAGAGTGAGAAAGAGGGAATAGGGTGATGGAGGGGGAATAGAGGGGGGGTAGAGGACTTGGCTGGTCTGAGAGTGAGAAAGAGGGAATAGGGTGATGGAGGGGGAATAGAGGGGGGTAGAGGACTTGGCTGGTCTGAGAGTGAGAAAGAGGGAATAGGGTGATGGAGGGGGAATAGAGGGGGGAGAGGACTTGGCTGGTCTGAGAGTGAGAAAGAGGGAATAGGGTGATGGAGGGGGAATAGAGGGAGGGGGTAGAGGACTTGGCTGGTCTGAGAGTGAGAAAGAGGGAATAGGGTGATGGAGGGGGTAATAGAGGGGGGAGGGGTAGAGGACTTGGCTGGTCTGAGAGTGAGAAAGAGGGAATAGGGTGATGGAGGGGGAATAGAGGGGGGGGTAGAGGACTTGGCTGGTCTGAGAGTGAGAAAGAGGGAATAGGGTGATGGAGGGGGAATAGAGGGGGGTAGAGGACTTGGCTGGTCTGAGAGTGAGAGAGGGTATAGGGTGATGGAGGGGGAATAGAGGGGGGTAGAGGACTTGGCTGGTCTGAGAGTGAGAAAGAGGGTATAGGGTGATGGAGGGGGAATAGAGGGGGGTAGAGGACTTGGCTGGTCTGAGAGTGAGAAAGAGGGTATAGGGTGATGGAGGGGGAATAGAGGGGGGTAGAGGACTTGGCTGGTCTGAGAGTGAGAAAGAGGGTATAGGGTGATGGAGGGGGAATAGAGGGGGGGTAGAGGACTTGGCTGGTCTGAGAGTGAGAAAGAGGGTATAGGGTGATGGAGGGGGAATAGAGGGGGTAGAGGACTTGGCTGGTCTGAGAGTGAGAGAGGGTATAGGGTGATGGAGGGGGAATAGAGGGGGAGGTAGAGGACTTGGCTGGTCTGAGAGTGAGAAAGAGGGTATAGGGTGATGGAGGGGGAATAGAGGGGGGGGTAGAGGACTTGGCTGGTCTGAGAGTGAGAAAGAGGGTATAGGGTGATGGAGGGGGAATAGAGGGGGGGTAGAGGACTTGGCTGGTCTGAGAGTGAGAGAGGGTATAGGGTGATGGAGGGGGGAATAGAGGGGGGGGGAGGACTTGGACAGTTTGTCTCCTTTTGCACGTCAGTGATCTTTCATATGAATCATTTTGGCTGATGTAGGATGGAGAGGCCTGGTTTGCCTCTCTCTCTCCCTTCATCTATCCATCCCTCCCTCGTATCTGATGTACTGTATGATGCAGTGAGGCCTGGTCTGGCTCTATCCCCAACTATCTCCCATTGCCTCCCTCCATCAGTGTCAATGACCTAGTGTTGTGAATGGTAGGTTGACCTCAGTGGGATCGCGATCAACTGTAGTATAACTTTATTATCATTCAATTCAACGAAGTTGACAAGAAGATATGTGTCTGGGTGTTAGGGCTGGTCTGTATATGGTCCAGGTTTGGATTGCTTCATGTGGACCAGTTCTCCATGTGAATTGATCCTATTGCCAGTGACTAAGTGGTTGTACTGTGGTCTGTTTGTGGTGATGGATATTGTGGTCTCTGTAAGAAGTATTTGTGGTTTGGATAGTTTGGATGACAAAGTTATATTCTATCCAGATTGATCTCATTATGGGATCCATAAATGTATAATTCATTGAATAATCCCCCCCCCCCCTCCCCCAGGTTGAGTACAGGAGAGGGAGATGGTGCGTGGTGTCCTGCAGGAGCAGTGTTCCCCAGTGCTTCAGAGTACCTCCAGGTCAGACATGGGCTACAACCACATACTATATGTGAAGGATTCTCTGTTTCCATTGGCGAGAGGTGGATTCATCCTGCCAATACTCACATTTCATTGGGTTCTAGTTTGTGTTTAATTTAATCAAGGTAGAAGTTCCCTAGTTTCCCTGTGTTGGAGGTAGAGGGTCAGGATGGGCTGAGGGTCAGAGCACTACATTACAACTGACCTTAGATCAGTGGCTAAAGACGTCTTGTTCTTTCTCATCCAGGTGGACCTGCGCTCGCTGCACTTCCTGGCTCTGGTGGGTACCCAGGGTCGCCATGCCGACGGGCACGGCCGGGAGTTTGCCCGCAGCTACCGGCTCCGTTATTCCCGAGACGGACGCACCTGGATCACCTGGAAGGACCGCTGGGGGCAGGAGGTAAAGACAAGTGTGTGTGTGTGTGTGTGTTTTATCTATCTAATGTATCTCTTTCCCCTTGGCTCTGCTTCTCTGACTCATTCCATTATTTGTGTCTTATACAAACCTTTTATTCAGCCACCCACTCAGCATCCTTGAATCTCACTAGTTTCCTAAAGCTCTTTTATGTATCATTCATTCACTACCATTTCTGTATTCCATTATGTCCGTGTTGCTTTTTCACATCTAAATGCTTAATAATGCTATTCATGGTTATTCAATGGGTCTCCATGCTACTCTTGACTGCCCCCCCCCCCCTCTCACCCCCCAGGTGGTGTCTGGGAATGAGAACACCTATGATGTGGTTCTGAAGGACCTGGGTCCACCCATTGTTGCCCGTTATGTCCGCTTCTACCCCCTGGCAGACCGGGTCATGAGCGTCTGTCTACGAGTGGAGCTCTATGGCTGTCTGTGGAACGGTGAGTCTGTCTGTCTGTCTGTCTGTCTGTGAGGATGCATAAATGGATGTGTGGGAGACGATGTCCTTAGGTGGACCCACGAGGGTGTTCTGAACTCTTTTTGGTTCTATCCAGAACCTTTTTTTCTAAGAGTGTAAAGTGGATACAGACAGACACTGAAAAGAAGGCCTTTGGAAGATCACAGCATAGCAGACATCACTCTGTGTCTACTCATATCTCTGCTGTCTGCACTCCAGACACTTAGGGGGATGACCAACGACTTCACCATCCTTAGATGCGTGTGTGTGTCGCCTTGAATTTACAGTCTGTTTTCTAGATTTGAGAAATAAGGCTGATTATGTGTCTTCAAGCACATATTTCTGCAGATATGGTCATAGGATTCACTCACCATGACTTTTAATTTACTGTCTGGTTTGGCCGGAGATAAAACCATCCAGTTTTACCACAGATAAGTGACACTACAGCACAGAGGATGATAGATGGTATGTTCCGTGCTCACAGAGCACCAGTGAATTACACTGTGTTTATGGGTGGGTCACGTCTCCTCTCTGTCCTCCTCCCTTCACACAATGGCTGGCTGACTGGCTGTAAATCAAGCCTAGTGCTGAGCCTTAATGCCTGGGGCCGCTGCATCTGGATGCATCCCAAATGGCACTAGCTATTCCTTGAACAGGGCTCTGGTCAAAGGTAGTGCACTGTATAGGGAATAGGGTGTCATTTAAGACTCAACCTCTGTGTCTCTCTGGGGATAGACTGACTATCTTCCTGGAATTATTGTCTGTTAGAGAGGTTTCTGTCTCTGGAACCACTAACACTATAACATGCAGATTCACAGAAATGGCAGACACATTTCTCAGCACACATTCCTGTTCCATCATCACGTTTTACATTGTGGCGGGGAACGGGTATGCTATGTGGTTTGTTTATTGTGCAAGACCCCAATGGGACTGAGCCCATGTCCCCCACACACACTGACACACATGTACAGACACGCACATACATACGCACACAAACACACACGCACACACTCCCTCCTTCTGTGAATGCTGTGTTTATTATGGATGTGAGCTCTGACTTCAGACCAGTGTTAGGAGAACATGCTGATTAGCCATACAGGCTGACTGGGGGGAGAGAGGGTCTAATGTTTCACTGGAGAGATGTCTGCTCTGCCTGTGTGTTTCTCATCTCCTGAACACAGGCTTAACCAACGTATGTAGTTCATGTGTAGCTGACCAGGCGATGGTAAAGATGATGTATGTTGTATCTTATTAAAGTGTATATTATTAATGTAGTCTCTCTCTATATACTTCATCTCCTCTGTCTGTCTGTCTGTCTGTCTGTCTGTCTGTCTGTCTGTCTGTCTGTCTGTCTGTCTGTCTGTCTGTCTGTCTGTCTGTCTGTCTGTCTGTCTGTCTGTCTGTCTGTCTGTCTGTCTGTCTGACTCTCTGTCTGACTCTCTGTCTGACTCTCTGTCTGACTCTCTGTCTGACTCTCTGTCTGTCTGACTGTCTGTCTGTCTGACTCTCTGTCTGTCTGTCTGACTCTCTGTCTGTCTGTCTGACTCTCTGTCTGTCTGTCTGACTCTCTGTCTGTCTGACTCTCTGTCTGTCTGACTCTCTCTCTGTCTGTCTGTCTGACTCTCTGTCTGTCTGACTCTCTGTCTGTCTGACTCTCTCTCTGTCTGTCTGTCTGTCTGTCTGTCTGTCTGTCTGTCTGTCTGTCTGTCTGTCTGACTCTCTGTCTGTCTGACTCTCTCTCTGTCTGTCTGTCTGTCTGACTCTCTGTCTGTCTGTCTGACTCTCTGTCTGTCTGACTCTCTCTCTGTCTGTCTGTCTGTCTGTCTGTCTGTCTGTCTGTCTGTCTGTCTGACTCTCTGTCTGTCTGACTCTCTGTCTGTCTGTCTGTCTGTCTGTCTGTCTGTCTGTCTGACTCTCTGTCTGACTCTCTGTCTGACTCTCTGTCTGACTCTCTGTCTGTCTGTCTGTCTGTCTGTCTGTCTGTCTGTCTGTCTGTCTGTCTGTCTGTCTGTCTGTCTGACTCTGTCTGTCTGTCTGTCTGTCTGACTCTCTGACTCTCTGTCTGTCTGACTCTCTGTCTGTCTGTCTGTCTGACTCTCTGTCTGACTGTCTGTCTGACTGTCTGTCTGTCTGTCTGTCTGACTGTCTGACTGTCTGACTGTCTGACTCTCTGTCTGTCTGTCTGTCTGACTCTCTGCCTGTCTGTCCTTCTGTCCGTCTGTCTGTCTGTCTGTCTGTCTGTCTGTCTGTCTGTCTGACTCTCTGTCTGTCTGACTCTCTGTCTGTCTCTCTGTCTGTCTGTCTGTCTGTCTGTCTGTCTGTCTGACTCTCTGTCTGACTCTGACTCTCTGTCTGACTGTCTGACTCTCTGTCTGTCTGTCTGTCTGTCTGTCTGTCTGTCTGTCTGTCTGTCTGTCTGTCTGTCTGTCTGTCTGACTCTCTGTCTGTCTGTCTGTCTGTCTGTCTGTCTGTCTGTCTGTCTGTCTGTCTGTCTGTCTGTCTGTCTGTCTGTCTGACTCTCTGTCTGTCTGTCTGTCTGTCTGACTCTCTGTCTGTCTGTCTGTCTGACTCTCTGTCTGTCTGTCTGACTCTCTGTCTGACTCTCTGTCTGACTGTCTGTCTGTCTGACTGTCTGTCTGACTGTCTGTCTGTCTGTCTGACTCTCTGTCTGTCTGTCTGACTCTCTGTCTGTCTGACTCTCTGACTCTCTGTCTGACTGTCTGTCTGACTGTCTGACTGTCTGACTGTCTGTCTGTCTGTCTGTCTGTCTGTCTGTCTGTCTGTCTGTCTGTCTGTCTGTCTGTCTGACTCTCTGACTCTCTGTCTGACTCTGACTCTCTGACTCTCTGACTCTCTGACTCTCTGACTCTCTGTCTGTCTGTCTGTCTGTCTGTCTGTCTGTCTGTCTGTCTGTCTGTCTGTCTGTCTGTCTGTCTGTCTGTCTGTCTGTCTGTCTGTGTCTCTGCCTGTCTCTGTCTGTCTGTGTCTGTCTGTGTCTGTCTGACTCTCTGTCTGTCTGTCTGTCTGACTCTCTGTCTGTCTGTCTGTCTGTCTGACTCTCTGTCTGTCTGTCTGTCTGTCTGACTCTCTGTCTGTCTGTCTGTCTGACTCTCTGTCTGTCTGTCTGTCTGACTCTCTGTCTGTCTGTCTGTCTGACTCTCTGTCTGTCTGTCTGTCTGTCTGTCTGTCTGTCTGTCTGTCTGTCTGTCTGTCTGTCTGTCTGTCTGTCTGTCTGTCTGACTCTCTGACTCTCTGACTCTCTGACTCTCTGTCTGTCTGTCTGACTCTCTGTCTGTCTGACTCTCTCTCTCAGATGGCCTGTTGATGTACACAGCTCCAGTGGGTCATGTGATGCACCTGTCTGGCTCACCTGTGTACCTCAACGATTCCACCTACGATGGCAGCATAGAGTCAGGGTAAGCATCATCCTCCTCTCTCAGCTCTGTGGGTATTGGCTGGCTACTTGAGATTGGTCTTCATCCTCCGTTGGCTTTAGTTGGTTCACACACAAATGCAACTTTTCCCCAGGTTGTCGCTGTAAAAGACAATGTGTTCTCAGCCAACCTACCTGGTAAAATATGGTTGAGTATATAAAGGAACCAGTAGCTAGCTGAAACATGGCCTGCAGACCCCCCTGCAGACCCCCTCCGGTGCTGCTCTGCTCCTGGACTCATCCCATCTGTTAGTAGTGAACAGGGCCTTAGTGATCCTTCAGTCAGCCAAATGGCTTTAGTCTGTCATACACACACACACGAAACAACTCCTCTACCCAATGTTTATTTTCTCTGTCCATCTAATCGAATAAGAATGAAATGATCTGGAGTCAGACTTTATTTGCTGAGGGAGTTGTACTCTGTTTCCAGACTGTATTGTCCAGGGATGGAGGAGAAGTAGGGAGGTTATATTCACATATACCTTTTTAATGGGGCACAACTGTTTTCATAGCGGGTGAGCTAACGGTTTTGACGCAACCCAGACCTATATACTGTGTGTGTGTCTGTGTGTGTGAAAGCTGAGACACGGGGGTTTGTGTGTGTGTGTGTGTGTGTACTTCTGTATATGTCTGGATGTGGGTGTGTGCATGTCTCTGCGTGTCACATGTACAATGTATGACTGTGTATGCCTTGGCATGTGTACAGTACATGTATAACGGTGTAATAGTGTGTGTACTGTATGTATGAGTTTAGGGTTCAGTTCGGAGGCCTGGGCCAGCTGTTTGACGGTGTGTTAGGAGGGAATGACTTCACAGAGACCAAGGAGCTGAGGGTGTGGCCGGGGTATGACTACCTGGGCTGGAGCAGAGAGGCTCTGGGGCAGGGCAGCGTTGACATAGAGTTCCACTTCGAAAAGACACGCAGCTTTCACACCATGCAGGTAAGAGGATGTGTGTGTGTGTGTGTCCCTTATGTCTACGTGTGTCTCTCTTTAAGTCCAAAAATCCCCCCCAAATCCTTGGCTCACACAGTTCAATACATCTCTATAAAACCTTCAAATGATCTATTATACAAAGATGTTGACCAACATTACACAACACATAATAATGTAATAATTGTTGTCACATCACTTTATATCTCTTTAACATCATGTGACTAGCCAGTAACACATTGTCTTAAATGACCCTCTCAGTCCCACCATCATATTAGCTTTTCATTATCCTGTCATTTATCATTGTTTGTCTGTTGTCTGTAGTCTGGTGTCTGGGGGCCATTAGGTTGTATCCCTGGCTGTATGTGTGGTTGTGGTTTGATGGTTTCTTTATGGTGAAATGTTGTGTTGTTATGTTGGAAGATTTTGGAATGTGTGAACCCAGTTTAACATGTGAACCCAGTTTACTGTCCTGTTGTTTTCTCTTCTGGAATGGAGGCAGTCTGGAATGTTGGTTCGGGCTGGAATTGGAGATCTGCCCACTATAAAAACACATATTATTAAATCCCCAAAAAAACTTGAATGAAAGTGTATTTAAAACAATAAAATGAATGAGATAAAAGAAAACAAGCAGGAAGAATGAAAGAAAGAAACAATATTGACCAGTTTGACTTTCCAGTCTAGATACAAATGATGAGTAATCTGTTTTTAACTTTTCAGTGTTATCATTAGTTCCCCTATGCTCTGCCGTTAACGGTGGGAATTCTTTAACTATCCCAGTGTTTTCCCAGTCCTCTCGGAATGCTGCACTGCACCTAAGCTGTCTAAAGCTTTCTATCGCTTTCCTAAAGGTTTTTCCTGACACGTTTTTCCTGTGGTTTTGTTTTTCTATATAGATTGTTTCTATAACTTTTCCTGTAGTCTTAACTCAATCCTGTTCCTGATGTTTTTCCTGTGGTTTTGTTTTTCTATATAGATTGTTTCTATAACTTTTCCTGTAGTCTTAACTCAATCCTGTTCCTGATGTTTTTCCTGTGGTTTTGTTTTTCTATATAGATTGTTTCTATAACTTTTCCTGTAGTCTTAACTCAATCCTGTTCCTGATGTTTTTCCTGTGGTTTTGTTTTTCTATATAGATTGTTTCTATAACTTTTCCTGTAGTCTTAACTCAATCCTGTTCCTGATGTTTTTCCTGTGGTTTTGTTTTTCTATATAGATTGTTTCTATAACTTTTCCTGTAGTCTTAACTCAATCCTGTTCCTGATGTTTTTCCTGTGGTTTTGTTTTTCTATATAGATTGTTTCTATAACTTTTCCTGTAGTCTTAACTCAATCCTGTTCCTGATGTTTTTCCTGTGGTTTTGTTTTTCTATATAGATTGTTTCTATAACTTTTCCTGTAGTCTTAACTCAATCCTGTTCCTGATGTTTTTCCTGTGGTTTTGTTTTTCTATATAGATTGTTTCTATAACTTTTCCTGTAGTCTTAACTCAATCCTGTTCCTGATGTTTTTCCTGTGGTTTTGTTTTTCTATATAGATTGTTTCTATAACTTTTCCTGTAGTCTTAACTCAATCCTGTTCCTGATGTTTTTCCTGTGGTTTTGTTTTTCTATATAGATTGTTTCTATAACTTTTCCTGTAGTCTTAACTCAATCCTGTTCCTGATGTTTTTCCTGTGGTTTTGTTTTTCTATATAGATTGTTTCTATAACTTTTCCTGTAGTCTTAACTCAATCCTGTTCCTGATGTTTTTCCTGTGGTTTTGTTTTTCTATATAGATTGTTTCTATAACTTTTCCTGTAGTCTTAACTCAATCCTGTTCCTGATGTTTTTCCTGTGGTTTTGTTTTTCTATATAGATTGTTTCTATAACTTTTCCTGTAGTCTTAACTCAATCCTGTTCCTGATGTTTTTCCTGTGGTTTTGTTTTTCTATATAGATTGTTTCTATAACTTTTACTGTAGTCTTAACTCAATCCTGTTCCTGATGTTTTTCCTGTGGTTTTGTTTTTCTATATAGATTGTTTCTATAACTTTTCCTGTAGTCTTAACTCAATCCTGTTCCTGATGTTTTTCCTGTGGTTTTGTTTTTCTATATAGATTGTTTCTATAACTTTTACTGTAGTCTTAACTCAATCCTGTTCCTGATGTTTTTCCTGTGGTTTTGTTTTTCTATATAGATTGTTTCTATAACTTTTCCTGTAGTCTTAACTCAATCCTGTTCCTGATGTTTTTCCTGTAGTCTTAACTCAATCCTGTTCCTGATGTTTTTCCTGAGCTGCCTTTTCCCAATGCGTTTCCTGTTCTTATCTCAGCAAACATACACCTGAAGAGAAGGGCACACCGTTCACATAAATAACTGCAGGAACCTGAACCTGACATGTCTGCCTTCCCTAAAGGGAGATATGTTCTCTAACCTGGTTCTAGGACACTCCCAGGAGAGGAACGTGTTCCGTTACCTAGCTCGCTCTCTCTCTTCTCTTCTCTCTCTCTCTTGTTCCCTCTCGTTCTCTCTCTCTCGTTCTCTCTCTCTTGTTCCCTCTCGTTCTCTCTCTCTCTCGTTCTCTCGCTTTCTCTCTCCTTCTCTCTTGTTCTTTCTCTCTCGTTCTTGTTCTCTCTCATTCTCTCTTGTTCTCTCTCTCTCTCTCTCTCGTTCTCTCGTTCTCATTCTCGTTCTCGTTCTTTCTCTCTTGTTCTCCCATTCTCTCTTGTTCTCTCATTCTCTCTTGTTCTCTCATTCTCTCTTGTTCTCTCATTCTCTCTTGTTCTCCCATTCTCTCTTGTTCTCTCATTCTCTCTTGTTCTCTCATTCTCTCTTGTTCTCTCATTCTCTCTTGTTCTCTCATTCTCTCTTGTTCTCTCATTCTCTCTTGTTCTCTCATTCTCTCTTGTTCTCTCATTCTCTCTTGTTCTCTCATTCTCTCTTGTTCTCTCATTCTCTCTTGTTCTCTCATTCTCTCTTGTTCTCTCATTCTCTCTTGTTCTCTCATTCTCTCTTGTTCTCTCATTCTCTCTTGTTCTCTCATTCTCTCTTGTTCTCTCATTCTCTCTTGTTCTCTCATTCTCTCTTGTTCTTTCTCTCTCTCGCATTCTAATTTTCTATACTTTTGCATATTTTTGATACTGAATGTTATCAGATCTTCAACCAAAACCTAATATTAGATAAAGGGAACCTGAGTGAACAAATAATACAATAATTACATTCTTACATAACTTAGTTTATAAAATAAATTAAACAACATCCATTACACTCAATAACTGGCTGTGCCACCTTTAGCTTCAATGACTCCAACCAAACACTTCCTGTAGTAGTTGATCAGTCTCTCACGTCACTGTGGAGGAGTTTTGTCACACTCTTCCATGCAGAACTGCTTTAGCTCAGCGACATTTGTGCGTTTTCAAGCATGAACTGCTTGTTTCAATTGGGGTTCGGTCATGTAGAATTGATTGTGTGTTTTGGATCATTGTCTTGCTGCATGACCCAGCTGAGCTTCAGTTTCAACTCAGACGGATGGCCTAACATTCTCCTGTAGAATATTCTGATACAGAGCAGAATTCATGGTTCCTTCTATTAAGGCAAGTCGTCCAGGTCCTGAGGCAGCAAAGCATCCTCAAACCATCACACTACCACCACCACGCTTGACCGTTGGTATGAGGTTCTTACTGTGGAATGCAGTGTTTGGTTTTCTCCAGCCATAATGGGAACCATGTCATCCAAGAAGTTATACTGTTGACTCATTGTCTATATAACATTCTTCCAAGAGTCTTGATGATCATCCAGGGTCACTTCCTCCACAGCGATATGAAAGAGTGGACGCCATTGCAGTTCAAGGTGGCACAACAAGTTATTGAGTGTAAGGGGGCAATTACTTTTTCACACAGGGGCATTGGGTGTTGCATCACTTTGTTCATTAAATATATAAAATAAGTATAATTTTTTTTGTTATTTGTAAACGCAGGTTCCCTTTATCTAATATGAGGTTTTGGTGGAAGATCTGATAACATTCAGTATGAAAAATATGCAAAAGTAGAGAAAATCAGAATGAGGAAAATACTTTTGTACCTTTTTTATTTATCCAGGTGAATCGTTTTGAGAACATAATTATTATTTACAATGACGGCCTAATAAGGGTCTGTTCTCCTCTAACCTACTTACTTGTCATATGTTCCTTGTGCTTTCATTTACATTTCAGTTAGTAGGATGTTTTCATCCAACTCAGAAATAAGTGCATTCAAGTGAGCAGAAACATGTTCTAGAAGAATGCAACAGGAAGACTTAAGCACGAAATAACAAGAACATAATGTATGTTTTCTAGCCAGGCCTGTGCAGATCAGATTACCCAGCCAGGCTTTGCTTTGTTGAATTATTAGGCCCCCTCCAGATTACAATCCGTTACATATTAACCTCCGTGTTGTGTTCCAGGAGTGTGCATGAGAGCATATATGGGTGTGTGTGTGTGTGTGTTTGTTTTACACAGATATACACATGTGGTTTTAGTTAGAGATTTTCCTTACTGTAAGTGTCAGGTTAATGACTAACCTGTCAGTAGAGTCTTAATACCAGCCCATAATTCCCCATTAGAGGGAGCATTTCTCACTCACCCTTTCTTTCCCTCTCTCCAGATGCCCTATCCCCCTTTCCCTTTCCTCCGTATTCTCCCTCTCTCCAGATGCCCTATCCCCCTTTCCCTTTCCTCCGTATTCTCCCTCTCTCCAGATGCCCTATCCCCCTTTCCCGTTCCTCTGTATTCTCCCTCTCTCCAGATGCCCTATCCCCCTTTCCCTTTCCTCTGTATTCTCCCTCTCTCCAGATGCCCTATCCCCCTTTCCCTTTCCTCTGTATTCTCCCTCTCTCCAGATGCCCTATCCCCCTTTCCCTTTCCTCTGTATTCTCCCGCTCTCCAGATGCCCTATCCCCCTTCCCTTTCCTCTGTATTCTCCCTCTCTCCAGATGCCCTATCCCCCTTTCCTCTGTATTCTCCCTCTCTCCAGATGCCCTATCCCCCTTCCTCTGTATTCTCCCTCTCTCCAGATGCCCTATCCCTCTTTCCCTTTCCTCTGTATTCTCCCTCCCTCCAGATGCCCTATCCCCTTTCCCTTTCCTCTGTATTCTCCCTCTCTCCAGATTTCCTATCCCCCTTTCCCTTTCCTCTGTATTCTCCCTCTCTCCAGATGCCCTATCCCCCTTTCCCTTTCCTCCGTATTCTCCCTCTCTCCAGATGCCCTATCCCCCTTTCCCTTTCCTCTGTATTCTCCCTCTCTCCAGATTCCCTATCCCCCTTTCCTCTGTATTCTCCCTCTCTCCAGATGCCCTATCCCCCTTTCCCTTTCCTCTGTATTCTCCCTCTCTCCAGATGCCCTATCCCCTTTCCCTTTCCTCTGTATTCTCCCTCTCTCCAGATGCCCTATCCCCCTTTCCCTTTCCTCTGTATTCTCCCGCTCTCCAGATGCCCTATCCCCCTTTCCCTTTCCTCTGTATTCTCCCTCTCTCCAGATGCCCTATCCCCCTTTCCTCTGTATTCTCCCTCTCTCCAGATGCCCTATCCCTCTTTCCCTTTCCTCTGTATTCTCCCTCCCTCCAGATGCCCTATCCCCCTTTCCCTTTCCTCTGTATTCTCCCACTCTCCAGATGCCCTATCCCCCTTTCCCTTTCCTCTGTATTCTCCCTCTCTCCAGATGCCCTATCCCCCTTTCCTCTGTATTCTCCCTCTCTCCAGATGCCCTATCCCCCTTTCCCTTTCCTCTGTATTCTCCCTCCCTCCAAATGCCCTATCCCCCTTTCCCTTTCCTCTGTATTCTCCCTCTCCAGATGCCCTATCCCCTGTCCCTTTCCTCTGTATTCTCCCTCCCTCCAGATGCCCTATCCCCCTTTCCCTTTCCTCTGTATTCTCCCTCTCTCCAGATGCCCTATCCCCCTTTCCCTTTCCTCTGTATTCTCCCTCCCTCCAGATGCCCTATCCCCCTTTCCTCTGTATTCTCCCTCTCTCCAGATGCCCTATCCCCTTTCCTCTGTATTCTCCCTCTCTCCAGATGCCCTATCCCCCTTTCCCTTTCCTCTGTATTCTCCCTCTCTCCAGATGCCCTATCCCCCTTTCCCTTTCCTCTGTATTCTCCCTCCCTCCAGATGCCCTATCCCCCTTTCCCTTTCCTCTGTATTCTCCCTCTCTCCAGATGCCCTATCCCCCTTTCCTCTGTATTCTCCCTCCCTCCAGATGCCCTTTCCCTTTCCTCTGTATTCTCCCTCTCTCCAGATGCCCTATCCCCCTTTCCCTTTCCTCTGTATTCTCCCTCTCTCCAGATGCCCTATCCCCCTTTCCCTTTCCTCTGTATTCTCCCTCTCTCCAGATGCCCTATCCCCCTTTCCCTTTCCTCTGTATTCTCCCTCTCTCCAGATGCCCTATCCCCCTTTCCCTTTCCTCTGTATTCTCCCTCTCTCCAGATGCCCTATCCCCCTTTCCCTTTCCTCTGTATTCTCCCTCTCTCCAGATGCCCTATCCCCCTTTCCCTTTCCTCTGTATTCTCCCTCTCTCCAGATGCCCTATCCCCCTTTCCCTTTCCTCTGTATTCTCCCTCTCTCCAGATTCCCTATCCCCCTTTCCTCTGTATTCTCCCTCTCTCCAGATGCCCTATCCCCTTTCCCTTTCCTCTGTATTCTCCCTCTCTCCAGATGCCCTATCCCCCTTTCCCTTTCCTCTGTATTCTCCCTCTCTCCAGATGCCCTATCCCCCTTTCCCTTTCCTCTGTATTCTCCCGCTCTCCAGATGCCCTATCCCCCTTTCCCTTTCCTCTGTATTCTCCCTCTCTCCAGATGCCCTATCCCCCTTTCCTCTGTATTCTCCCTCTCTCCAGATGCCCTATCCCTCTTTCCCTTTCCTCTGTATTCTCCCTCCCTCCAGATGCCCTATCCCCCTTTCCCTTTCCTCTGTATTCTCCCGCTCTCCAGATGCCCTATCCCCCTTTCCCTTTCCTCTGTATTCTCCCTCTCTCCAGATGCCCTATCCCCCTTTCCTCTGTATTCTCCCTCTCTCCAGATGCCCTATCCCCCTTTCCCTTTCCTCTGTATTCTCCCTCCCTCCAAATGCCCTATCCCCCTTTCCCTTTCCTCTGTATTCTCCCTCTCCAGATGCCCTATCCCCCTGTCCCTTTCCTCTGTATTCTCCCTCCCTCCAGATGCCCTATCCCCCTTTCCCTTTCCTCTGTATTCTCCCTCTCTCCAGATGCCCTATCCCCCTTTCCCTTTCCTCTGTATTCTCCCTCCCTCCAGATGCCCTATCCCCCTTTCCTCTGTATTCTCCCTCTCTCCAGATGCCCTATCCCCCTTTCCTCTGTATTCTCCCTCTCTCCAGATGCCCTATCCCCCTTTCCCTTTCCTCTGTATTCTCCCTCTCTCCAGATGCCCTATCCCCTTTCCCTTTCCTCTGTATTCTCCCTCCCTCCAGATGCCCTATCCCCCTTTCCCTTTCCTCTGTATTCTCCCTCTCTCCAGATGCCCTATCCCCCTTTCCTCTGTATTCTCCCTCCCTCCAGATGCCCTTTCCCTTTCCTCTGTATTCTCCCTCTCTCCAGATGCCCTATCCCCCTTTCCCTTTCCTCTGTATTCTCCCTCTCTCCAGATGCCCTATCCCCTTTCCCTTTCCTCTGTATTCTCCCTCTCTCCAGATGCCCTATCCCCCTTTCCCTTTCCTCTGTATTCTCCCTCTCTCCAGATGCCCTATCCCCCTTTCCCTTTCCTCTGTATTCTCCCTCTCTCCAGATGCCCTATCCCCCTTTCCCTTTCCTCTGTATTCTCCCTCTCTCCAGATGCCCTATCCCCCTTTCCCTTTCCTCCGTATTCTCCCTCTCTCCAGATGCCCTATCCCCCTTTCCTCCGTATTCTCCCTCTCTCCAGATGCCCTATCCCCCTTTCCCTTTCCTCCGTATTCTCCCTCTCTCCAGATGCCCTATCCCCTTTCCCTTTCCTCTGTATTCTCCCTCTCTCCAGATGCCCTATCCCCCTTTCCCTTTCCTCCGTATTCTCCCTCTCTCCAGATGCCCTATCCCCCTTTCCCTTTCCTCTGTATTCTCCCTCTCTCCAGATGCCCTATCCCCCTTTCCCTTTCCTCTGTATTCTCCCTCTCTCCAGATGCCCTATCCCCCTTTCCCCTTTCCTCTGTATTCTCCCTCTCTCCAGATGCCCTATCCCCCTTTCCCTTTCCTCTGTATTCTCCCGCTCTCCAGATGCCCTATCCCCTTTCCCTTTCCTCTGTATTCTCCCTCTCTCCAGATGCCCTATCCCCCTTTCCTCTGTATTCTCCCTCTCTCCAGATGCCCTATCCCCCTTCCTCTGTATTCTCCCTCTCTCCAGATGCCCTATCCCTCTTTCCCTTTCCTCTGTATTCTCCCTCCCTCCAGATGCCCTATCCCCTTTCCCTTTCCTCTGTATTCTCCCTCTCTCCAGATGCCCTATCCCCCTTTCCCTTTCCTCTGTATTCTCCCTCTCTCCAGATGCCCTATCCCCCTTTCCCTTTCCTCCGTATTCTCCCTCTCTCCAGATGCCCTATCCCCCTTTCCCTTTCCTCTGATATTCTCCCTCTCTCCAGATGCCCTATCCCCCTTTCCTCTTATTCTCCCTCTCTCAGATGCCCTATCCCCCTTTCCCTTTCCTCCGTATTCTCCCTCTCTCCAGATGCCCTATCCCCCTTTCCCTTTCCTCTGTATTCTCCCTCTCTCCAGATGCCCTATCCCCTTTCCCTTTCCTCTGTATTCTCCCTCTCTCCAGATGCCCTATCCCCCTTTCCTTTCCTCTGTATTCTCCAGATGCCCTATCCCCTTTCCCTTTCCTCTGTATTCTCCCTCTCTCCAGATGCCCTATCCCCCTTTCCCTTTCCTCTGTATTCTCCCTCTCTCCAGATGCCCTATCCCCCTTTCCCTTTCCTCTGTATTCTCCCTCTCTCCAGATGCCCTATCCCCCCTTTCCTCTGTATTCTCCCTCTCTCCAGATGCCCTATCCCCTTTCCTTTCCTCTGTATTCTCCCTCTCTCCAGATGCCCTATCCCCCTTTCCTTTCCTCTGTATTCTCCCTCTCTCCAGATGCCCTATCCCCCTTTCCTCTTCTCCTTTCCTCCTGTATTCTCCCTCTCTCCAGATGCCCTATCCCCTTTCCCTTTCCTCTGTATTCTCCCTCTCTCCAGATGCCCTATCCCCCTTTCCCTTTCCTCTGTATTCTCCCTCTTCCAGATGCCCTATCCCCCTTTCCTCTGTATTCTCCCTCTCTCCAGATGCCCTATCCCCCTTTCCCTTTCCTCTGTATTCTCCCTCTCTCCAGATGCCCTATCCCCCTTTCCTTTCCTCTGTATTCTCCCTCTCTCCAGATGCCCTATCCCCCTTTCCCTTTCCTCTGTATTCTCCCTCTCTCCAGATGCCCTATCCCCCTTTCCCTTTCCTCTGTATTCTCCCTCTCTCCAGATGCCCTATCCCCTTTCCTTTCCTCTGTATTCTCCCTCTCTCCAGATGCCCTATCCCCTTTCCCTTTCCTCTGTATTCTCCCTCTCTCCAGATGCCCTATCCCCTTTCCTTTCCTCTGTATTCTCCCTCTCCAGATGCCCTATCCCCCTTTCCCTTTCCTCTGTATTCTCCCCCTCCCCTTTCCCTCCTGATGCCCTATCCCCCTTTCCCTTTCCTCTGTATTCTCCCTCTCTCCAGATGCCCTATCCCCCCTTTCCTTTCCTCTGTATTCTCCCTCTCTCCAGATGCCCTATCCCCTTTCCTTTCCTCTGTATTCTCCCTCCTGCCCTATCCCCTTTCCCTTTCCTCTGTATTCTCCCTCTCCAGATGCCCTATCCCCTTTCCCTTTCCTCTGTATTCTCCCTCTCTCCAGATGCCCTATCCCCCTTTCCTCTGTATTCTCCCTCCTCCAGATGCCCTATCCCCTTTCCCTTTCCTCTGTATTCTCCTCTCCAGATGCCCTATCCCCCTTTCCTCTGTATTCCCTTCCTCCCCCTTCCCTTTCCTCTGTCTCCCCTCTCTCCAGATGCCCTATCCCCTTTCCTTTCCTCTGTATTCTCCCTCTCTCCAGATGCCCTATCCCCCTTTCCCTTTCCTCTGTATTCTCCCTCTCCAGATGCCCTATCCCCCTTTCCTTTCCTCTGTATTCTCCCTCCTCTGATGCCCTATCCCTTTCCTTTCCTCTGTATTCTCCCTCTCCAGATGCCCTCCCCTTTCCAGATGCCCTATCCCCTTTCCTTTCCTCTGTATTCTCCCTCTCTCCAGATGCCCTATCCCCCTTTCCTTTCCTCTGTATTCTCCCTCTCTCCAGATGCCCTATCCCCCTTTCCCTTTCCTCTGTATTCTCCCTCTCTCCAGATGCCCTATCCCCCTTTCCTTTCCTCTGTATTCTCCCTCTCTCCAGATGCCCTATCCCCCTTTCCTTTCCTCTGTATTCTCCCTCTCTCCAGATGCCCTATCCCCTTTCCTTTCCTCTGTATTCTCCCTCTCTCCAGATGCCCTATCCCCCTTTCCCTTTCCTCTGTTTCTCCCTCTGCCCTATTCTCCTGTATTCTCTCTCTCCAGATGCCCTATCCCCCTTTCCCTTTCCTCTGTATTCTCCCTCCCTCCCCCTCCAGATGCCCTATCCCCTCCAGATGCCCTTCCCCTTTCCTCTGTATTCTCCCTCCCTCTCCAGATGCCCTATCCCCCTTTCCCTTTCCTCTGTATTCTCCCTCCCTCCAGATGCCCTATCCCCTTTCCTTTCCTCTGTATTCTCCCTCTCTCCAGATGCCCTATCCCCTTTCCCTTTCCTCTGTATTCTCCTCTCTCCAGATGCCCTATCCCCCTTTCCCTTTCCTCTGTATTCTCCCTCTCTCCAGATGCCCTATCCCCTTTCCCTTTCCTCTGTATTCTCCCTCTCTCCAGATGCCCTATCCCCTTTTCCCTTTCCTCTGTATTCTCCTCTCTCCAGATGCCCTATCCCCTTTCCCTTTCCTCTGTATTCTCCCTCTCTCCAGATGCCCTATCCCCCCTTTCCCTTTCCTCTGTATTCTCCCTCTCCCAGATGCCCTATCCCCCTTTCCCTTTCCTCTGTATTCTCCCTCTCTCCAGATGCCCTATCCCCCTTTCCTTTCCTCTGTATTCTCCCTCCTCCAGATGCCTATCCCCCTTTCCCTTTCCTCTGTATTCTCCCTCTCTCCAGATGCCCTATCCCCCTTTCCTTTCCTCTGTATTCTCCTCTCTCCAGATGCCCTATCCCCTTTCCTTTCCTCTGTATTCTCCTCTCTCAGATGCCCTATCCCCCTTTCCCTTTCCTCTGTATTCTCCCTCTCTCCAGATGCCCTATCCCCTTTCCCTTTCCTCTGTATTCTCCCTCTCCAGATGCCCTATCCCCTTTCCCTTTCCTCTGTATTCTCCTCTCTCCAGATGCCCTATCCCCCTTTCCTCTCTGTTCTCCTCTCTCCAGATGCCCTATCCCCCTTTCCCTTTCCTCTGTATTCTCCCTCTCTCCAGATGCCCTATCCCCCTTTCCCTTTCCTCTGTATTCTCCCTCTCTCCAGATGCCCTATCCCCTTTCCTTTCCTCTGTATTCTCCCTCTCTCCAGATGCCCTATCCCCCTTTCCCTTTCCTCTGTATTCTCCCTCTCTCCAGATGCCCTATCCCCCTTTCCTTTCCTCTGTATTCTCCCTCTCTCCAGATGCCCTATCCCCCTTTCCTTTCCTCTGTATTCTCCTCTCTCCAGATGCCCTATCCCCTTTCCCTTTCCTCTGTATTCTCCCTCTCTCCAGATGCCCTATCCCCTTTCCTTTCCTCTGTATTCTCCCTCTCTCCAGATGCCCTATCCCCCTTTCCCTTTCCTCTGTATTCTCCCTCTCTCCAGATGCCCTATCCCCCTTTCCTCTGTATTCTCCCTCTCTCCAGATGCCCTGTATTCTCCCTCCTCCAGATGCCCTATCCCCTTTCCCTTTCCTCTGTATTCTCCCTCTCCAGATGCCCTATCCCCTTTCCCTTTCCTCCTCTGTATTCTCCCTCTCTCCAGATGCCCTATCCCCCTTTCCTTTCCTCTGTATTCTCCCTCTTCCAGATGCCCTATCCCCCTTTCCCTTTCCTCTGTATTCTCCCTCTCTCCAGATGCCCTATCCCCCTTTCCTTTCCTCCGTATTCTCCCTCTCTCCAGATGCCTATCCCCTTTCCTTTCCTCTGTATTCTCCCTCTCTCCAGATGCCCTATCCCCCTTTCCCTTTCCTCTGTATTCTCCCTCCCTCCAGATGCCCTATCCCCCTTTCCCTTTCCTCTGTATTCTCCCTCTCCAGATGCCCTATCCCCTTTCCTTTCCTCTGTATTCTCCCTCCCTCCAGATGCCCTATCCCCCTTTCCTTTCCTCTGTATTCTCCCTCTCTCCAGATGCCCTATCCCCCTTTCCCTTTCCTCTGTATTCTCCCTCCCTCCAGATGCCCTATCCCCCTTTCCCTTTCCTCTGTATTCTCCCTCTCCAGATGCCCTATCCCCCTTTCCCTTTCCTCTGTATTCTCCCTCCCTCCAGATGCCCTATCCCCCTTTCCCTTTCCTCTGTATTCTCCCTCTCTCCAGATGCCCTATCCCCCTTTCCCTTTCCTCTGTATTCTCCCTCCCTCCAGATGCCCTATCCCCCTTTCCCTTTCCTCTGTATTCTCCCTCTCTCAGATGCCCTATCCCCCTTTCCCTTTCCTCTGTATTCTCCCTCTCTCCAGATGCCCTATCCCCCTTTCCCTTTCCTCTGTATTCTCCCTCTCTCCAGATGCCCTATCCCCCTTTCCCTTTCCTCTGTATTCTCCCTCTCTCCAGATGCCCTATCCCCCCCTTTCCTCCATATTCTCCCTCTCTCCAGATGCCCTATCCCCCTTTCCTCTGTATTCTCCCTCTCTCCAGATGCCCTATCCCCCTTTCCCTTTCCTCTGTATTCTCCCTCCCTCCAGATGCCCTATCCCCCTTTCCCTTTCCTCTGTATTCTCCCTCTCCAGATGCCCTATCCCCCTTTCCTTTCCTCTATATTCTCCCTCCCTCCAGATGCCCTATCCCCCTTTCCCTTTCCTCTGTATTCTCCCTCTCTCCAGATGCCCTATCCCCCTTTCCCTTTCCTCTGTATTCTCCCTCTCTCCAGATGCCCTATCCCCCTTTCCCTTTCCTCTGTATTCTCCCTCTCTCCAGATGCCCTATCCCCCTTTCCCTTTCCTCTGTATTCTCCCTCCAGATGCCCTATCCCCCTTTCCCTTTCCTCTGTATTCTCCCTCTCTCCAGATGCCCTATCCCCCTTTCCCTTTCCTCTGTATTCTCCCTCTCTCCAGATGCCCTATCCCCCTTTCCCTTTCCTCTGTATTCTCCTCCTCCAGATGCCCTATCCCCCTTTCCTCTGTATTCTCCCTCTCTCCAGATGCCCTATCCCCCTTTCCCTTTCCTCTGTATTCTCCCTCCCTCCAGATGCCCTATCCCCCTTTCCTTTCCTCTGTATTCTCCCTCTCCAGATGCCCTATCCCCCTTTCCCTTTCCTCTGTATTCTCCCTCTCTCCAGATGCCCTATCCCCCTTTCCTTTCCTCTGTATTCTCCCTCTCTCCAGATGCCCTATCCCCCTTTCCCTTTCCTCTGTATTCTCCCTCTCTCCAGATGCCCTATCCCCCTTTCCCTTTCCTCCGTATTCTCCCTCTCTCCAGATGCCCTATCCCCCTTTCCTCTGTATTATCCCTCTCCAGATGCCCTATCCCCCTTTCCCTTTCCTCTGTATTCTCCCTCCCTCCAGATGCCCTATCCCCTTTCCCTTTCCTCTGTATTCTCCCTCTCTCCAGATGCCCTATCCCCCTTTCCCTTTCCTCTGTATTCTCCCTCTCTCCAGATGCCCTATCCCCCTTTCCCTTTCCTCTGTATTCTCCCTCTCTCCAGATGCCCTATCCCCCTTTCCCTTTCCTCTGTATTCTCCCTCTCTCCAGATGCCCTATCCCCCTTTCCCTTTCCTCCGTATTCTCCCTCTCTCCAGATGCCCTATCCCCCTTTCCTCTGTATTCTCCTCTCTCCAGATGCCCTATCCCCCTTTCCCTTTCCTCTGTATTCTCCCTCCCTCCAGATGCCCTATCCCCCTTTCCTTTCCTCTGTATTCTCCCTCTCCAGATGCCCTATCCCCTTTCCCTTTCCTCTGTATTCTCCCTCCTCCAGATGCCCTATCCCCTTTCCTTTCCTCTGTATTCTCCCTCTCTCCAGATGCCCTATCCCCTTTCCCTTTCCTCTGTATTCTCCCTCCCTCCAGATGCCCTATCCCCCTTTCCCTTTCCTCTGTATTCTCCCTCTCTCCAGATGCCCTATCCCCCTTTCCCTTTCCTCTGTATTCTCCCTCTCTCCAGATGCCCTATCCCCCTTTCCCTTTCCTCTGTATTCTCCCTCTCTCCAGATGCCCTATCCCCTTTCCCTTTCCTCTGTATTCTCCCTCTCTCCAGATGCCCTATCCCCCTTTCCCTTTCCTCTGTATTCTCCCTCTCTCCAGATGCCCTATCCCCCTTTCCTCTGTATTCTCCCTCTCTCCAGATGCCCTATCCCCTTTCCTTTCCTCTGTATTCTCCTCCTCCAGATGCCCTATCCCCCTTTCCTTTCCTCTGTATTCTCCCTCTCCAGATGCCCTATCCCCCTTTCCCTTTCCTCTGTATTCTCCCTCCCTCCAGATGCCCTATCCCCTTTCCCTTTCCTCTGTATTCTCCCTCTCTCCAGATGCCCTATCCCCCTTTCCCTTTCCTCTGTATTCTCCCTCCCTCCAGATGCCCTATCCCCTTTCCCTTTCCTCTGTATTCTCCCTCTCTCCAGATGCCCTATCCCCCTTTCCCTTTCCTCTGTATTCTCCTCTCTCCAGATGCCTATCCCCCTTTCCCTTTCCTCTGTATTCTCCCTCTCTCCAGATGCCCTATCCCCCTTTCCCTTTCCTCTGTATTCTCCCTCTCTCCAGATGCCCTATCCCCCTTTCCCTTTCCTCCGTATTCTCCCTCTCTCCAGATGCCCTATCCCCCTTTCCTCTGTTTTCTCCCTCTCTCCAGATGCCCTATCCCCCTTTCCCTTTCCTCTGTATTCTCCCTCCCTCCAGATGCCCTATCCCCCTTCCCTTTCCTCTGTATTCTCCCTCTCTCCAGATGCCCTATCCCCCTTTCCCTTTCCTCTGTATTCTCCCTCCAGATGCCCTATCCCCCTTTCCCTTTCCTCTGTATTCTCCCTCTCTCCAGATGCCCTATCCCCCTTTCCTTTCCTCTGTATTCTCCCTCTCTCCAGATGCCCTATCCCCCTTTCCCTTTCCTCTGTATTCTCCCTCTCTCCAGATGCCCTATCCCCCTTTCCCTTTCCTCTGTATTCTCCCTCCCTCCAGATGCCCTATCCCCCTTTCCCTTTCCTCTGTATTCTCCCTCTCTCCAGATGCCCTATCCCCCTTTCCCTTTCCTCTGTATTCTCCCTCCCTCCAGATGCCCTATCCCCCTTTCCCTTTCCTCTGTATTCTCCCTCTCCAGATGCCCTATCCCCCTTTCCTTTCCTCTGTATTCTCCCTCCCTCCAGATGCCCTATCCCCCTTTCCCTTTCCTCTGTATTCTCCCTCTCCAGATGCCCTATCCCCCTTTCCCTTTCCTCTGTATTCTCCCTCCCTCCAGATGCCCTATCCCCCTTTCCCTTTCCTCTGTATTCTCCCTCCTCCAGATGCCCTATCCCCCCCCTTTCCCTTTCCTCTGTATTCTCCCTCTCTCCAGATGCCCTATCCCCCTTTCCCTTTCCTCTTTTCTCCCTCCCTCCAGATGCCCTATCCCCTTTCCTCTGTATTCTCCTCTCCAGATGCCCTATCCCCCTTTCCCTTTCCTCTGTATTCTCCCTCTCTCCAGATGCCCTATCCCCCTTTCCCTTTCCTCTGTATTCTCCCTCTCCAGATGCCCTATCCCCCTTTCCCTTTCCTCTGTATTCTCCCTCCTCTCAGATGCCCTATCCCCCTTTCCCTTTCCTCTGTATTCTCCTCTCTCCAGATGCCCTATCCCCCTTTCCTTTCCTCTGTATTCTCCCTCCTCCAGATGCCCTATCCCCCTTTCCCTTTCCTCTGTATTCTCCCTCTCTCCAGATGCCCTATCCCCCTTTCCTTTCCTCTGTATTCTCCCTCTCTCCAGATGCCCTATCCCCCTTTCCCTTTCCTCTGTATTCTCCCTCCCTCCAGATGCCCTATCCCCCTTTCCCTTTCCTCTGTATTCTCCCTCTCTCCAGATGCCCTATCCCCCTTTCCTTTCCTCTGTATTCTCCCTCTCTCCAGATGCCCTATCCCCCTTTCCCTTTCCTCTGTATTCTCCCTCTCTCCAGATGCCCTATCCCCCTTTCCCTTTCCTCTGTATTCTCCCTCCCTCCAGATGCCCTATCCCCCTTTCCTTTCCTCTGTATTCTCCCTCCCTCCAGATGCCCTATCCCCTTTCCCTTTCCTCTGTATTCTCCCTCTCTCCAGATGCCCTATCCCCTATCCCCCTCTGTATTCCCCTCCCTTTCCTCCCCTTTCCTTTCCTCTGTATTCTCCTCTCTCCAGATGCCCTATCCCCCTTTCCCTTTCCTCTGTATTCTCCCTCTCTCCAGATGCCCTATCCCCCTTTCCCTTTCCTCTGTATTCTCTCTCTCCAGATGCCCTATCCCCCTTTCCTTTCCTCCCTTTCCAGATCTGTATTCTCCCTCTCTCCAGATGCCCTATCCCCCTTTCCTTTCCTTTCCCTCTCTCCAGATGCCCTTCTCCCTCCCTCCCAGATGCCCTATCCCCCTTTCCCTTTCCTCTGTATTCTCCCTCTCTCCAGATGCCCTATCCCCCTTTCCCTTTCCTCTGTATTCTCCCTCCCTCCAGATGCCCTATCCCCCTTTCCCTTTCCTCTGTATTCTCCCTCTCTCCAGATGCCCTATCCCCCTTTCCCTTTCCTCTGTATTCTCCCTCTCTCCAGATGCCCTATCCCCCTTTCCCTTTCCTCTGTATTCTCCCTCTCTCCAGATGCCCTATCCCCTTTCCCTTTCCTCTGTATCCTCCCTCCCTCCAGATGCCCTATCCCCCTTTCCCTTTCCTCTGTATTCTCCCTCCCTCCAGATGCCCTATCCCCCTTTCCCTTTCCTCTGTATTCTCCCTCCCTCCAGATGCCCTATCCCCCTTTCCTCTCCCTTTCCTTTCCTCTGTATTCTCCCTCCCAGATGCCCTATCCCCCTTTCCCTTTCCTCTGTATTCTCCCTCCCTCCAGATGCCCTATCCCCCTTTCCCTTTCCTCTGTATTCTCCCTCTCCAGATGCCCTATCCCCCTTTCCCTTTCCTCTGTATTCTCCCTCCCTCCAGATGCCCTATCCCCCTTTCCCTTTCCTCTGTATTCTTCCTCCTCCAGATGCCCTATCCCCCTTTCCCTTTCCTCTGTATTCTCCCTCTCTCCAGATGCCCTATCCCCCTTTCCCTTTCCTCTGTATTCTCCCTCCCTCCAGATGCCCTATCCCCCTTTCCTCTGTATTCTCCCTCTCTCCAGATGCCCTATCCCCCTTTCCCTTTCCTCTGTATTCTCCCTCCCTCCAGATGCCCTATCCCCCTTTCCCTTTCCTCTGTATTCTCCCTCTCCAGATGCCCTATCCCCCTTTCCCTTTCCTCCGTATTCTCCCTCTCTCCAGATGCCCTATCCCCCCTTTCCTTTCCTCTGTATTCTCCCTCTCTCCAGATGCCCTATCCCCCTTTCCCTTTCCTCTGTATTCTCCCTCTCTCCAGATGCCCTATCCCCCTTTCCCTTTCCTCCGTATTCTCCCTCTCTCCAGATGCCCTATCCCCCTTTCCTCTGTATTATCCCTCTCCAGATGCCCTATCCCCCTTTCCCTTTCCTCTGTATCCTCCCTCCCTCCAGATGCCCTATCCCCCTTTCCCTTTCCTCTGTATTCTCCCTCTCTCCAGATGCCCTATCCCCCTTTCCCTTTCCTCTGTATTCTCCCTCTCTCCAGATGCCCTATCCCCCTTTCCCTTTCCTCTGTATTCTCCCTCTCCAGATGCCCTATCCCCCTTTCCCTTTCCTCTGTATTCTCCCTCCCTCCAGATGCCCTATCCCCCTTTCCCTTTCCTCTGTATTCTTCCTCCCTCCAGATGCCCTATCCCCCTTTCCCTTTCCTCTGTATTCTCCCTCTCTCCAGATGCCCTATCCCCCTTTCCCTTTCCTCTGTATTCTCCCTCCCTCCAGATGCCCTATCCCCCTTTCCTCTGTATTCTCCTCTCTCCAGATGCCCTATCCCCCTTTCCCTTTCCTCTGTATTCTCCCTCCCTCCAGATGCCCTATCCCCCTTTCCCTTTCCTCTGTATTCTCCCTCTCCAGATGCCCTATCCCCCTTTCCCTTTCCTCCGTATTCTCCCTCTCTCCAGATGCCCTATCCCCCTTTCCTTTCCTCTGTATTCTCCCTCTCTCCAGATGCCCTATCCCCTTTCCCTTTCCTCTGTATTCTCCCTCTCTCCAGATGCCCTATCCCCCTTTCCCTTTCCTCCGTATTCTCCCTCTCTCCAGATGCCCTATCCCCCTTTCCTCTGTATTATCCCTCTCCAGATGCCCTATCCCCCTTTCCCTTTCCTCTGTATCCTCCCTCCCTCCAGATGCCCTATCCCCCTTTCCCTTTCCTCTGTATTCTCCCTCTCTCCAGATGCCCTATCCCCCTTTCCCCTTTCCTCTGTATTCTCCCTCTCTCCAGATGCCCTATCCCCCTTTCCCTTTCCTCTGTATTCTCCCTCTCTCCAGATGCCCTATCCCCCTTTCCCTTTCCTCTGTATTCTCCCTCTCTCCAGATGCCCTATCCCCCTTTCCCTTTCCTCCGTATTCTCCCTCTCTCCAGATGCCCTATCCCCCTTTCCTCTGTATTCTCCCTCTCTCCAGATGCCCTATCCCCCTTTCCCTTTCCTCTGTATTCTCCCTCCCTCCAGATGCCCTATCCCCCTTTCCCTTTCCTCTGTATTCTCCCTCTCCAGATGCCCTATCCCCCTTTCCCTTTCCTCTGTATTCTCCCTCCCTCCAGATGCCCTATCCCCCTTTCCCTTTCCTCTGTATTCTCCCTCTCTCCAGATGCCCTATCCCCTTTCCCTTTCCTCTGTATTCTCCCTCCCTCCAGATGCCCTATCCCCCTTTCCCTTTCCTCTGTATTCTCCCTCTCTCCAGATGCCCTATCCCCCTTTCCCTTTCCTCTGTATTCTCCCTCTCTCCAGATGCCCTATCCCCCTTTCCCTTTCCTCTGTATTCTCCCTCTCTCCAGATGCCCTATCCCCCTTTCCTTTCCTCTGTATTCTCCCTCTCTCCAGATGCCCTATCCCCCTTTCCCTTTCCTCCGTATTCTCCCTCTCTCCAGATGCCCTATCCCCCTTTCCTCTGTATCCTCCCTCTCTCCAGATGCCCTATCCCCCTTCCCTTTCCTCTGTATTCTCCCTCCCTCCAGATGCCCTATCCCCCTTTCCCTTTCCTCTGTATTCTCCCTCTCCAGATGCCCTAATCCCCCTTTCCCTTTCCTCTGTATTCTCCCTCCCTCCAGATGCCCTATCCCCCTTTCCCTTTCCTCTGTATTCTCCCTCTCTCCAGATGCCCTATCCCCCTTTCCCTTTCCTCTGTATTCTCCCTCTCTCCAGATGCCCTATCCCCCTTTCCCTTTCCTCTGTATTCTCCCTCTCTCCAGATGCCCTATCCCCCTTTCCCTTTCCTCTGTATTCTCCCTCTCTCCAGATGCCCTATCCCCTTTCCCTTTCCTCTGTATTCTCCCTCTCTCCAGATGCCCTATCCCCCTTTCCCTTTCCTCTGTATTCTCCCTCTCTCCAGATGCCCTATCCCCCTTTCCCTTTCCTCCGTATTCTCCCTCTCTCCAGATGCCCTATCCCCCTTTCCTCTGTATTCTCCCTCTCTCCAGATGCCCTATCCCCCTTTCCCTTTCCTCTGTATTCTCCCTCCCTCCAGATGCCCTATCCCCCTTTCCCTTTCCTCTGTATTCTCCCTCTCCAGATGCCCTATCCCCCTTTCCCTTTCCTCCGTATTCTCCCTCTCTCCAGATGCCCTATCCCCCTTTCCTTTCCTCTGTATTCTCCCTCTCTCCAGATGCCCTATCCCCCTTTCCCTTTCCTCTGTATTCTCCCTCTCTCCAGATGCCCTATCCCCCTTTCCCTTTCCTCCGTATTCTCCCTCCAGATGTCCTATCCCCTTTCCTCTGTATTCTCCCTCTCTCCAGATGCCCTATCCCCCTTTCCCTTTCCTCTGTATTCTCCCTCCCTCCAGATGCCCTATCCCCCTTTCCCTTTCCTCTGTATTCTCCCTCTCCAGATGCCCTATCCCCTTTCCCTTTCCTCTGTATCCTCCCTCCCTCCAGATGCCCTATCCCCCTTCCCTTTCCTCTGTATTCTCCCTCCCTCCAGATGCTCTATCCCCCTTTCCCTTTCCTCTGTATTCTCCCTCCCTCCAGATGCCCTATCCCCCTTTCCCTTTCCTCTGTATTCTCCCTCTCCAGATGCCCTATCCCCCTTTCCCTTTCCTCTGTATTCTCCCTCCCTCCAGATGCCCTATCCCCTTTCCCTTTCCTCTGTATTCTTCCTCCCTCCAGATGCCCTATCCCCCTTTCCCTTTCCTCTGTATTCTCCCTCTCTCCAGATGCCCTATCCCCCTTTCCCTTTCCTCTGTATTCTCCCTCCCTCCAGATGCCCTATCCCCCTTTCCCTTTCCTCTGTATTCTCCCTCTCTCCAGATGCCCTATCCCCTTTCCCTTTCCTCTGTATTCTCCCTCCCTCCAGATGCCCTATCCCCTTTCCCTTTCCTCTGTATTCTCCCTCTCTCCAGATGCCCTATCCCCCTTTCCCTTTCCTCTGTATTCTCCCTCCCTCCAGATGCCCTATCCCCCTTTCCTCTGTATTCTCTCTCTCTCCAGATGCCCTATCCCCCTTTCCCTTTCCTCTGTATTCTCCCTCCCTCCAGATGCCCTATCCCCCTTTCCCTTTCCTCTGTATTCTCCCTCTCTCCAGATGCCCTATCCCCCTTTCCTTTCCTCTGTATTCTCCCTCTCTCCAGATGCCCTATCCCCCTTTCCCTTTCCTCTGTATTCTCCCTCTCTCCAGATGCCCTATCCCCCTTTCCCTTTCCTATGTATTCTCCCTCTCTCCAGATGCCCTATCCCCCTTCCCTTTCCCCTGTATTCTCCCTCTCTCCAGATGCCCTATCCCCTTTTCCCTTTCCTCTGTATTCTCCCTCTCTCCAGATGCCCTATCCCCCTTTCCCTTTCCTCTGTATTCTCCCTCTCTCCAGATGCCCTATCCCCCTTTCCCTTTCCTCTGTATTCTCCCTCTCTCCAGATGCCCTATCCCCCTTTCCCTTTCCTCTGTATTCTCCCTCCCTCCAGATGCCCTATCCCCCTTTCCTTTCCTCTGTATTCTCCCTCTCTCCAGATGCCCTATCCCCCTTTCCCTTTCCTCTGTATTCTCCCTCTCTCCAGATGCCCTATCCCCCTTTCCCTTTCCTATGTATTCTCCCTCTCTCCAGATGCCCTATCCCCCTTCCCTTTCCCCTGTATTCTCCCTCTCTCCAGATGCCCTATCCCCTTTTTCCTTTCCTCTGTATTCTCCCTCTCTCCAGATGCCCTATCCCCCTTTCCCTTTCCTCTGTATTCTCCCTCTCTCCAGATGCCCTATCCCCCTTTCCCTTTCCTCTGTATTCTCCCTCTCTCCAGATGCCCTATCCCCCTTTCCCTTTCCTCTGTATTCTCCCTCTCTCCAGATGCCCTATCCCCCTTTCCTTTCCTCTGTATTCTCCCTCTCTCCAGATGCCCTATCCCCCTTTCCCTTTCCTCTGTATTCTCCCTCTCTCCAGATGCCCTATCCCCCTTTCCCTTTCCTATGTATTCTCCCTCTCTCCAGATGCCCTATCCCCCTTCCCTTTCCCCTGTATTCTCCCTCTCTCCAGATGCCCTATCCCCTTTCCCTTTCCTCTGTATTCTCCCTCTCTCCAGATGCCCTATCCCCCTTTCCCTTTCCTCTGTATTCTCCCTCTCTCCAGATGCCCTATCCCCCTTTCCCTTTCCTCTGTATTCTCCCTCTCTCCAGATGCCCTATCCCCCTTTCCCTTTCCTCTGTATTCTCCCTCTCTCCAGATGCCCTATCCCCCTTTCCCTTTCCTCTGTATTCTCCCTCTCTCCAGATGCCCTATCCCCCTTTCCCTTTCCTCTGTATTCTCCCTCTCCCCAGATGCCCTATCCCCCTTCCCTTTCCTCTGTATTCTCCCTCTCTCCAGATGCCCTATCCCCCCTTTCCTTTCCTCTGTATTCTCCCTCTCTCCAGATGCCCTATCCCCCTTTCCCTTTCCTCTGTATTCTCCCTTTCTCCAGATGCCCTATCCCCTTTCCCTTTCCTATGTATTCTCCCTCTCTCCAGATGCCCTATCCCCCTTCCCTTTCCCCTGTATTCTCCCTCTCTCCAGATGCCCTATCCCCTTTTCCCTTTCCTCTGTATTCTCCCTCTCTCCAGATGCCCTATCCCCCTTTCCCTTTCCTCTGTATTCTCCCTCTCTCCAGATGCCCTATCCCCCTTTCCCTTTCCTCTGTATTCTCCCTCTCTCCAGATGCCCTATCCCCTTTCCCTTTCCTCTGTATTCTCCCTCTCTCCAGATGCCCTATCCCCCTTTCCCTTTCCTCTGTTATTCTCCCTCTCTCAGATGCCCTATCCCCCTTTCCCTTTCCTCTGTATTCTCCCTCTCCCGAGATGCCCTATCCCCCCTTCCCTTTCCTCTGTATTCTCCCTCTCTTCCTGGCTATTCTATTCCCCACCTTTCCCCCTGAACCTCTATCTACCTCACCATCTATCTTCCTCACCATCTATCCTTTCTATTTCTCTCTATTCCCTCTCTCTCCCTCTCTTCCTGCTCTCTCTTCTCTCTCACTCTCACACACTAGGTAGCAGTGATGGTCTATAGACTTAGATGGAACCTTTCTCTCCTGCCGTGTCCCTCTGGTGGGCTGTAAAATGTATTTTCTCCAATCAATCACCTCTCCGTTTCCCCCTCTCTTATTCTCACCCCACTTCTCTTTCCTTTCTCTTCCCTCTCGTACTTTGTCACTAATCACTTTCCACTTTCACTCATTTGTGTTATTTTCCACCTTCCTCCCTGTGTGCTTTGTAGCCATAGAAAATGGTTTAAATTGGGTCAAACATTGCGGGTAGCCTTACACAAGCTTCCCACAATAAGTTGGGTGAATTTTGGCCCATTCCTCCTGACAGAGCTGGTGTAACTGAGCCCCCCCCCTCTCTTCCCTCCCTCTCCCCCCTCCCCATCCAGGTCCACAGTAATAACCGTCACACCCAGGGTGTGAGGGTCTTCAGTAAGGTAGATTGTCAGTTTAAACCTGGCCTCTTACTCCCCTGGTCCTCGCCCCCCCTCTCCCTGGCTGTACCTCTAGAGGACCTGAAGGACCCCTCCTCACGCCCCATCTCCCTGCCCCTGGGGGGTCGCCCCGCCCAGATCTTACGCTGCCAGTTTGCCTTTGCAGACCGATGGATGCTCATCTCTGAGATCTCCTTCTACTCCGGTACGTTCAGGGTATTGCTCTCTTTCACTGCCTTTCATTCTCACTCCTCTTCTCTCCTTTTCTCATTATCTCTGTCATTTTAACGTTATCTCTGATTCTCAGTCTCTCTTTCCCCTTCTACTCTGTGAGATTCATGGTTCTCTGATTGTCTTAGGAAGTTGATCATCCTATTCTTGTTTATCCCCATCTCTCTCTCAGAGCCGTACGGGGAGGGTGTTGACCCCATGGACACGGGCTCTGCTCTTCCTGCTCCTCCGGTCTCCTCCGCTACTCCTCGTCCTCCTCCTCCTGTCTTCCCCTCCTCCGTCAGCCCCGGCCTCAACCACAACTCCTCCAACTTCACTAGCGTTCCCTCAGGTGAGTCGCCACTCTTTCACCACTTGTACCTCTCATCCCCCTCTTCCATTCATCCCCCTTTCGTCCCACTCTCCTCTCATCCCTCATCCTTTCCCCTTCCTTCCCCATTTTCACCCCTCCTCCATTCCTATTCCATTCCCCTCTCTCCTCTCCCCTTTCTCCTCCTCTTCTCCCTCTTGCCCCTCGACCCACCCGTTGTGATGAGTGTGGGCATGCAGTGTTCTAAGTCGTATGTTTAAAACATTTCCAGAAACATGCAATGACAAAACAGACAGGGTATAAGAAGTAACCACACCATAGAAAGGAGCCATGTGTGAGCCGCCTCCTCCTCTGTCCATCATGCTGTGTTAAAGCCCCTGGCCTCCGTCCAACTTCACACAACAGCCGTCTACACTGCAGCTTTGTCTGGCAACACGGTCGTCTACACTGCAGCTTTGTCTGGCAACACGGTCGTCTACACTGCAGCTTTGTCTGGCAACACGGTCGTCTACACTGCAGCTTTGTCTGGCAACACGGTCGTCTACACTGCAGCGTTGTCTGGCAACACGGTCGTCTACACTGCAGCTTTGTCTGGCAACACGGTCGTCTACACTGCAGCGTTGTCTGGCAACACGGTCGTCTACACTGCAGCTTTGTCTGGCAACACGGTCGTCTACACTGCAGCTTTGTCTGGCAACACGGTCGTCTACACTGCAGCTTTGTCTGGCAACACGGTCGTCTACACTGCAGCTTTGTCTGGCAACACGGTCGTCTACACTGCAGCTTTGTCTGGCAACACGGTCGTCTACACTGCAGCGTTGTCTGGCAACACGGTCGTCTACACTGCAGCTTTGTCTGGCAACACGGTAGTCTACACTGCAGCTTTGTCTGGCAACACGGTCGTCTACACTGCAGCGTTGTCTGGCAACACGGTCGTCTACACTGCAGCGTTGTCTGGCAACACGGTCGTCTACACTGCAGCGTTGTCTGGCAACACGGTCGTCTACACTGCAGCTTTGTCTGGCAACACGGTCGTCTACACTGCAGCTTTGTCTGGCAACACGGTCGTCTACACTGCAGCTTTGTCTGGCAACACGGTCGTCTACACTGCAGCTTTGTCTGGCAACACGGTCGTCTACACTGCAGCTTTGTCTGGCAACACGGTCGTCTACACTGCAGCTTTGTCTGGCAACACGGTCGTCTACACTGCAGCTTTGTCTGGCAACACGGTCGTCTACACTGCAGCTTTGTCTGGCAACACGGTCGTCTACACTGCAGCGTCGTCTGGCAACACGGTCGTCTACACTGCAGCGTCGTCTGGCAACACGGTCGTCTACACTGCAGCGTCGTCTGGCAACACGTCGTCTACACTGCAGCGTCGTCTGGCATCACGGTCGTCTACACTGCAGCGTCGTCTGGCAACACGGTCGTCTACACTGCAGCGTCGTCTGGCAACACTGTCGTCTACACTGCAGCGTCGTCTGGCAACACGGTCGTCTACACTGCAGCGTCGTCTGGCAACACGGTCGTCTACACTGCAGCGTCGTCTGGCAACACGGATGGTCGTCTACACTGCAGCGTCGTCTGGCAACACGGTCGTCTACACTGCAGCGTCGTCTGGCAACACGGATGGTCGTCTACACTGCAGCGTCGTCTGGCAACACGGATGGTCATCTACACTGCAGCGTCGTCTGGCAACACGGATGGTCGTCTACACTGCAGCGTCGTCTGGCAACACGGATGGTCGTCTACACTGCAGCGTCGTCTGGCAACACGGTCGTCTACACTGCAGCGTCGTCTGGCAACACGGATCGTCGTCTACACTGCAGCGTCGTCTGGCAACACGGATGGTCGTCTACACTGCAGCGTCGTCTGGCAACACGGATGGTCGTCTACACTGCAGCGTCGTCTGGCAACACGGATGGTCGTCTACACTGCAGCGTCGTCTGGCAACACGGATGGTCGTCTACACTGCAGCTTTGTCTGGCAACATGGTCATCTACAGAATAATCATCTTTATTGTCCACGTGGAGTTGGACATCTCATATGCTACATATCATCACTCTAATGCTTTTCAGTACCTTGAGAGGAACTCTCTCTTCTCCTCTGTCTTATCACTCCTTCCATCCCTCGTTCCTCCAGAACCCCCCACCACCAACCCCATGATGGACAGCACGGGTAACAGCACACTGTCAGGTGAGAGAGAGAGAGGGAGGGTTGGAAAGAGGGAAAGGACATTTCCCCTGATAACTGGTCTGTTTAACACAGCTTAGAGCTGTCCTGAGACCACGAGGGGTTCAGAAGGAGGGATGCAGGGCAGGGGGGGAAGGATGAAGTGGTGGATTTAATGTTTTGACTCTGGGCTAAAGAGTGTAACACACTTAACACAGCATGTTGCTTTGTGGTACCTCATCATATTCACATACAACAACACCACTGCTTCCTTCCTGTGATCTCCCTAACTGCATGTTGACGGAACCACTGTGGAACTGAGGAACATCAGATCATGGAACAGCAGACAATTGCAGGCCTTTTTAGAGGGCGGCAGTGGGTTCCACTGTGGTGGGTGTGTAGTGCTATGTCTGTCTTAACGGCTATGGTTCTGTGGCTTTGGATGTGTTTGTTTGAGTGTATGCGCATGCCGAGAGAGAGATCTCACTTTACAACACTGTTTTGCATGTTTGAGCTGAACTCATAAACTGTGTGCATTCTATTTCCTATATAATCAGAGCTGCTGCTCTCATGCAAGGTCATCTAGAACAGAAAACACAGCTAAAACATTCTGTCCCCAAGACCAGCCCTGAGGCTTTCACAGACCTCCCCGGCATGAGCACACACACACACACACACACACACACACACACACACACACACACACACACACACACACACACACACACACACACACACACACACACACACACACACACACACACACACACACACACACACACACACACCAGACAGTCAGTGAGCTTGATTAAAGTATTTGGGTGTGACAGACAGATGCATTCTCAGCAGCTCCCTCTCTGCCTATACAGACCGTGCGAATACACAGACTGCAAAGCACATTAACACTTACACATTTACTGATGAAGTACCGACTCTCTCACGTACCACATACAGCTCTGGAAAAAATTGAGAGCACTGCAAAAGTATCTGTTTCTCTGGTTTGACTATTTATAGGTCTGTGTTTGGGTAAAATTAACATTTTAGTTTTATTCTATAAACTACTGACAAATAAAAATATTGTAGTTTAGAGCATTTATTTGCAGTGTCTCACACCCACTGTTAAATGTGGTGGAGGATTGGTGATGATCTGGGGGTGCTTCAGCACCTTTGTGAAGGACGCATGAATCAAGCCACGTACAACGTTGCCCTGGAAGAAAACTAGCTTCCTTCTGCTCTGACAATGTTCCCCAACTCTGAGGATTGGTCTTTCCAGCAGGACAATGCTCCATGCCACACAGCCAGGTCAATCAAGGTGTGGATGGAGGACCACCAGATCAAGACCCTGTCATGGACAGCCCAATCTCCAGACCTGAACCCCATTGAAAAACACTGCATATTTTTTGTTATTTTGACCAGTTGTCATTTTCTGCAAATAAATGCTCTAAATGACAACATTTTTATTTGGAATTTGGGAGAAATGTTGTCAGTAGTTTATAGAATAAAACTAAAATGTTCATGTTACCCAAACACAGACCTATAAATAGTCAAACCAGAGAAACAGGTCATTTTGCAGTGCTCTCTTAATGTTTTCCACAGTTTACTGTCACAAACACACACATGCACTTCATTACATTTATGTTCTTCTCAGGGGCCGACTTCGATGCTGTGACCCCAGGGGCAGGCCTTCCTGTCGCCAAGGACGACAGCAGCAACACAGCCATCCTGATTGGCTGCCTGGTGGGCATCATCCTGCTGCTATTGACTGTGATCGCTGTCATTCTGTGGAGGCAATACTGGAAGAAGATACTGGGCAAGGTGATGGAGGAAGGCTTTCAGCATGACTTTCAAAATGGCTACCACTATCTGTCTCACGTATCTTTACATTCTTACTTAATGTGCGTGTTGGCCTTTCAGGTTCAAATTAGTCTGTCCAGTAACGTGTGAGAATGTGTGTCGCGTGTGAGTGTTTTGCTAACCCTCTCCTTGTCCTCTCCAGGCCCAGGGCAGTCTGTCCAGTGACGAGTTGCGTGTCCATCTGTCTGTCCCCTCGGACAACGTGGTGATCAACAACACACACAGCTACTCCAGCCGCTACCAGCGTATACACACTTTCCCTGACGACAGGGAGCGCTGCGACGGAGAGGGAGAGTACCAGGAGCCCAGTGCACTGCTCCGACCACTAGGACAAGACGGCACCGGACGAGACAGCACCGGTAAGACATGATTGCAGTAAGACCGCAAACACACTGAGAGAGTGTCAGTTTGACACATAGTTAGAGAGAAAGATACAGACAGGCAGACACACACAGACAGGCAGACACACACAGACAGGCAGACACACACAGACAGGCAGACGCACACAGACAGGCAGACACACACAGACAGGCAGACAGATATACAGACAGGCAGACACACACAGACAGGCAGACACACACAGACAGGCAGACACACACAGACAGGCAGACAGATATACAGACAGGCAGACAGATATACAGACTGGCAGACAGACTGGCAGACAGACTGGCAGACAGATAGACACAAACAAATACATTGAACCGGTACTGGAGAATGCGCTGTATTATTGCTAGAAAGAAAATCAAATCTAGCAACTGCTATATCAATTAGCCAGTTGATTTGGCTAGAAAAAGAGAACGTGGTAAACACACAAAGGAGATGTGGTACAGTAAACACACAAAGGAGATGTGGTACAGTACAGTAAACACACAAAGGAGATGTGATACAGTACAGTAAACACACAAAGGAGATGTGGTACAGTAAACACACAAAGGAGATGTGGTACAGTAAACACACAAAGGAGATGTGGTACAGTACAGTAAACACACAAAGGAGATGTGGTACAGTAAACACACAAAGGAGATGTGGTACAGTAAACACACAAAGGAGATGTGGTACAGTAAACACACAAAGGAGATGTGGTACAGTAAACACACAAAGGAGATGTGGTACAGTACAGTAAACACACAAAGGAGATGTGGTACAGTAAACACACAAAGGAGATGTGGTACAGTACAGTAAACACACAAAGGAGATGTGGTACAGTAAACACACAAAGGAGATGTGGTACAGTAAACACACAAAGGAGATGTGGTACAGTACAGTAAACACACAAAGGAGATGTGGTACAGTACAGTAAACACACAAAGGAGATGTGGTACAGTACAGTAAACACACAAAGGAGATGTGGTACAGTACAGTAAACACACAAAGGAGATGTGGTACAGTAAACACACAAAGGAGATGTGGTACAGTACAGTAAACACACAAAGGAGATGTGGTACAGTAAACACACAAAGGAGATGTGGTACAGTAAACACACAAAGGAGATGTGGTACAGTACAGTAAACACACAAAGGAGATGTGGTACAGTACAGTAAACACACAAAGGAGATGTGGTACAGTACAGTAAACACACAAAGGAGATGTGGTACAGTACAGTAAACACACAAAGGAGATGTGGTACAGTACAGTAAACACACAAAGGAGATGTGGTACAGTACAGTAAACACACAAAGGAGATGTGGTACAGTAAACACACAAAGGAGATGTGGTACAGTAAACACACAAAGGAGATGTGGTACAGTAAACACACAAAGGAGATGTGGTACAGTAAACACACAAAGGAGATGTGGTACAGTAAACACACAAAGGAGATGTGGTACAGTAAACACACAAAGGAGATGTGGTACAGTACAGTAAACACACAAAGGAGATGTGGTACAGTAAACACACAAAGGAGATGTGGTACAGTACAGTAAACACACAAAGGAGATGTGGTACAGTACAGTAAACACACAAAGGAGATGTGGTACAGTACAGTAAACACACAAAGGAGATGTGGTACAGTAAACACACAAAGGAGATGTGGTACAGTAAACACACAAAGGAGATGTGGTACAGTAAACACACAAAGGAGATGTGGTACAGTAAACACACAAAGGAGATGTGGTACAGTACAGTAAACACACAAAGGAGATGTGGTACAGTACAGTAAACACACAAAGGAGATGTGGTACAGTACAGTAAACACACAAAGGAGATGTGGTACAGTAAACACACAAAGGAGATGTGGTACAGTAAACACACAAAGGAGATGTGATACAGTACAGTAAACACACAAAGGAGATGTGGTACAGTACAGTAAACACACAAAGGAGATGTGGTACAGTAAACACACAAAGGAGATGTGGTACAGTAAACACACAAAGGAGATGTGGTACAGTACAGTAAACACACAAATGAGATGTGGTACAGTACAGTAAACACACAAAGGAGATGTGGTACAGTAAACACACAAAGGAGATGTGGTACAGTAAACACACAAAGGAAATGTGGTACAGTAAACACACAAAGGAGATGTGGTACAGTACAGTAAACACACAAAGGAGATGTGGTACAGTAAACACACAAAGGAGATGTGGTACAGTAAACACACAAAGGAGATGTGGTACAGTACAGTAAACACACAAAGGAGATGTGGTACAGTACAGTAAACACACAAAGGAGATGTGGTACAGTAAACACACAAAGGAGATGTGGTACAGTAAACACACAACAGATCAAACACTAAAACTAAACATGACACCATCAGATCCTGCTGATAGACACAGACAGGCATATAGGGGACACACACCCACACACACACACCCACACAGGGCATAAGAGACCTATTGTTGACTGATGGGAAGGAAAGAGGAAGAGAGAGAGCATTCCTAGTTGCTCCGCGCTGCAGGCGGCCACTATGCTGTCTTTACTATCAAATCAAAGCAAATCAAATTTATTTATATAGCCCTTCGTACATCAGCTGATATCTCAAAGTGCTGTACAGAAGCCCAGCCTAAAACCCCAAACAGCAAACAATGCAGGTGTAAAAGCACGGTGGCTAGGAAAAACTCCCTAGAAAGGCCAAAACCTAGGAAGAAACCTAGAGAGGAACCGGGCTATGTGGGGTGGCCAGTCCTCTTCTGGCTGTGCCGGGTAGAGATTATAACAGAACATGACCAAGATGTTCAAATGTTCATAAATGACCAGCATGGTCAAATAATAATAAGGCAGAACAGTTGAAACTGGAGCAGCAGCACAGTCAGGTGGACTGGGGACAGCAAGGAGCCATCATGTCAGGTAGTCCTGGGGTACGGTCCTAGGGCTCAGGTCCTCCGAGAGAGAGAAAGAAAGAGAGAATTAGAGAGAGCATATGTGGGGTGGCCAGTCCTCTTCTGGCTGTGCCGGGTGGAGATTATAACAGAACGTGGCCAAGATGTTCAAATGTTCATAAATGACCAGCATGGTTGAATAATAGTAAGGCAGAACAGTTGAAACTGGAGCAGGAGCATGGCCAGGTGGACTGGGGACAGCAAGGAGTCCTCATGTCAGGTAGTCCTGGGACATGGTCCTAGGGCCCAGGACAGTTGAAACTGGAGCAGCAGCATGGCCAGGTGGACTGGGGACAGCAAGGAGTCATCATGTCAGGTAGTCCTGGGGCATGGTCCTAGGGCTCAGGTCCTCCGAGAGAGAGAAAGAAAGAGAGAAGGAGAGAATTAGAGAACGCACACTTAGATTTACACAGGACACCGAATAGGACAGGAGAAGTACTCCAGATAAACAAACTGACCCTAGCCCCCGACACATAAACTACTGCAGCATAAATACTGGAGGCTGAGACAGGAGGGGTCAGGAGACACTGTGGCCCCATCCGAGGACACCCCGGACAGGGCCAAACAGGAAGGATATAACCCCACCCACTTTGCCAAAGCACAGCCCCCACACCACTAGAGGGAAATCTTCAACCACCAACTTACCATCCTGAGACAAGGCCGAGTATAGCCCACAAAGATCTCCGACACGGTACAACCCAAGGGGGGGAACCCAGACAGGCCGACCACAACAGTGAATCAACCCACCCAGGTGACGCACCCCCAGGGACGGCACGAGAGAGCCCCAGCAAGCCAGTGACTCAGCCCCCGTAACAGGGTTAGAGGCAGAGAATCCCAGTGGAAAAAGGGGAACCGGCCAGGCAGAGACAGCAAGGGCGGTTCGTTGCTCCAGAGCCTTTCCGTTCACCTTCCCACTCCTGGGCCAGACTACACTCAATCATATGACCCACTGAAGAGATGAGTCTTCAGTAAAGACTTAAAGGTTGAGACCGAGTTTGCGTCTCTGACATGGGTAGGCAGACCGTTCCATAAAAATGGAGCTCTATAGGAGAAAGCCCTGCCTCCAGCTGTTTGCTTAGAAATTCTAGGGACAATTAGGAGGCCTGCGTCTTGTGACCGTAGCGTACGTGTAGGTATGTACGGCAGGACCAAATCAGAGAGGTAGGTAGGAGCAAGCCCATGTAATGCTTTGTAGGTTAGCAGTAAAACCTTGAAATCAGCCCTTGCTTTGACAGGAAGCCAGTGTAGAGAGGCTAGCACTGGAGTAATATGATCAAATTTTTTGGTTCTAGTCAGGATTCTAGCAGCCGTATTTAGCACTAACTGAAGTTTATTTAGTGCTTTATCCGGGTAGCCGGAAAATAGAGCATTGCAGTAGTCTAACCTAGAAGTGACAAAAGCATGGATTAATTTTTCTGCATCATTTTTGGACAGAAAGTTTCTGATTTTTGCAATGTTACGTAGATGGAAAAAAGCTGTCCTCGAAATGGTCTTGATATGTTCTTCAAAAGAGAGATCAGGGTCCAGAGTAACGCTGTGTCACTTTATACAGAAGAATAACAATATCACAGGAACATTATTATGCTGAATAACAGAAATATTATCCTCCCACATGTACATTATACCCCTGTGGTTGTTACGTTTGTTCAATGTCGGAGTTGTGTTAACCTTGCCTGGTCTTTGCTCTGCTGACCTGTTCTGTTCTCCCCAACTTAATGCCTCCTTGTATTGTCACTGGTATGCTGTGTTTCGCTAACTTGTGTTGCGTTGTGTTGTGTTGTGTTTTTGTTGTGCTGTGTTGTGTTGTTTGCCTTGTCGTGTATATCGCATGTTTGCCTTATTTTTTGTTGTGTGCCTTGGTTTGTGTGAGTGTGTGTGTGTGTGTGTGTGTGTGTGTGTGTGTGTGTGTGTGTGTGTGTGTGTGTGTGTGTGTGTGTGTGTGTGTGTGTGTGTGTGTGTGTGTGTGTGTGTGTGTGTGTGTGTGTGTGTGTGTGTGTGTGTGTGTGTGTGTGTGCTCCATGTGTGTGTGCTCCATGTGTGTGTCCCCAGCCTTGCTGTTAAACAACCCAGCCTATGACCTCCTCCTGTCAGATCAGAGGCAGCATGGCTCAGGCTCCTCGTGGCCCCTAACCGTCCCTATGGCCCGGGCCAGCTCCTCTCACCCTCAGGAGAAGAGCCTCAATAATGGGGCCCAGGGTAAGAGCCTCTGACTGGGGGGAAATACCAGGATTCACCCTCTTCCTGGAGCTCCATAGAGCTGGAATCATACTGTCTAGAATAACAGTGACATCAGGGCTCTGAGCATGTGTTTGATTATGAACCGTTTGTCTGTCACTCACTCACTGCATCAATTCACTCCCATTTTGTGTCGTGCTTTAAGCATAATGAAGTCATTTGCCTCAAAATGCTTGTGAAAAAGGCCTGAGCACGCCTCTCTCAACTCTTCCATCCCTCTCTCCACCCCTCTATTCCTCCTTTCGCAACTTCTTCCCTCCTCCCCCTCCCTCCAGGCTGTGGTATGGACTTGGAGAAAGGCTTGCCCCCCACCCAGGAGGAGCCTCCCCCGTACCCCGATGCCCCTCCCTACCCGGCCCTGTCTCCCCCCTTCCCCGCCAGCGTGCCCCACTATGCAGAGGCAGACATTGTTAGCCTGCAGGGCGTCAGGTAGGAGGGTTAAATCACCATTAAAAACACACCTTTTTAACTTGGACTTGAATCAGTGATCTTTCTTTGTTTTTATGTTCTTTTATTCATCTCCTTTATTGCCTTTTTTGTGTTTCTACCCTAAAGTGTGTTGTGATTTTAAATGCACTTTCAATACACTTAGCTGTGATTTGTCTTGTCAGTGGTAACAACACGTATGCAGTGCCAGCCCTGACCTCCCCCAGCCCCACTGCAGCAGACTGCACCCCCCTGCCTGAACTGCCCCGACACTGTCTGGTCTTCAAGGAGAAACTGGGAGAAGGACAGTTTGGAGAGGTGTGTATGCCTGTGTTTGTGTGTGTGCTTGTTTGTATGTGTAGATGTGTTTAACTATACTGAGTATGTGTGCATGTGCGTGTGTATGTGCAAGTGTGTGTTAGCAAGTGCTCTGTTGTTCACTACATTCTTTAGTCTGAGACTGGCATCATTGAAGTCATTTGTGGCGATGCGGGGTGGTTTTCTGATCATGTGAGACAGTGGCTATACTTGGATTTTTAGTTGTGGTTGTTGGTTGTCTGAAGGTATCTTTTTCTGTTGGTTCCTTCCTCAGGTGCACCTGTGTGAGATTGAGAGCCCTCAGGAACTGCCTAACCTGGAGTTCCCTTTCAACGTGAGGAAAGGACGCCCTCTGCTGGTGGCTGTTAAGATACTGCGTCCTGATGCCTCCAAGAACGCCAGGTCTGTCTCAGGATAGTTAATCTAAATCATTTAGCGAACAATTACCATTTTTAGACCTATTAAGAACATCTAATTTTGGTCCTAAAGTTTAGTTTTTCTTTCTCAGTCTCTGTCTCTCTAGCTCCATCTCTTTCATTTAGCTTTTTCTCATTTCAATTGTTGATCTCTCTCTCCTCCACCCCACCCCTCGCTCCGGTCTCTCCCTCCCTCCTAGGAATGACTTCCTAAAGGAGGGGAAGATTCTGTCTCGTCTGAAGGACCCCAACATCATCCGTCTGTTGGGAGTGTGTGTGAGCAGCGACCCTCTCTGTATGGTCACAGAGTACATGGAAAGTGGAGACCTCAACCAGTACCTCTCACACAGAGTCCTGCTGGACAAGACCGGACCCACACATAACACCCCCACCATCAGGTAATACGCACACATAGTACACACACACACAGACGCACAGAGTACACACACACACATAGTACACACACACACAGACGCACAGCGTACACACATACACATAGTACACACACACACACAGACGCACAGAGTACACACACACACATAGGACACACAGACGCACAGAGTATACACACACACATAGTACACACACACACAGTCACACACACATTTTCACAAAGACAGATGCATATATACACAAACACCTTTCCACCTGTATCTGAAATATTGTATTTCTGCCTCTTATCTCCTCTCTTCTTCTTCCACCACACATCCCTCCCTCTCAGTTACCCTGCTCTGATCGCCATGGCCAGTCAGATAGCTTCAGGGATGAAGTTTCTGTCGTCTCTGAACTTCGTGCACCGTGACCTGGCCACAAGAAACTGCCTGGTGGGGGGTGAGAAGGGCGAGAGCGGGGGCGACCGGGGCGGGGAGCGACCCATCAAGATCGCCGACTTTGGGATGAGCAGAAACCTGTACGCTGGAGACTACTACCGCATCCAGGGGCGAGCCGTGCTGCCTATACGATGGATGGCCTGGGAGTGTATACTGATGGTGAGAGGACACACAGGGAGAGAGAGGGAAGAGGAAGGAGAGAGAGGGGCGAGGAGGAGAGAGAGGGGCGGGGAAGGAGAGAGAGGGGCGGGGAAGGAGAGAGAGGGGCGAGCCATGCTGCCTATACAATGGATGGCCTGGGAGTGTATACTGATGGTGAGAGGACACACAGGGAGAGAGAGGGGCGAGGAAGGAGAGAGAGGGGCGAGGAAGAAGAGAGAGGGGCGGGCCGTACTGCCTATACGATGGATGGCCTGAGAGTGTATACTGATGGTGAGAGGACACACAGGTTAAGAGAGAGGGGCGAGGAAGGAGAGAGAGGGGCGAGGAAGGAGAGAGAGGGGCGGGGAAGGAGAGAGAGGGGCGAGGAAGGAGAGAGAGGGGCGAGGAAGGAGAGAGAGGGGCGAGGAAGGAGAAAGAGGGGCGGGGAAGGAGAGAGAGGGGCGGGGAAGGAGAGAGGGGCGAGGAAGGAGAGAGAGGGGCGAGGAAGGAGAGAGAGGGGCGAGGAAGGAGAGAGAGGGGCGAGGAAGGAGAGAGAGGGGCGAGGAAGGAGAGAGAGGGGCGGGGAAGGAGAGAGAGGGGCGGGGAAGGAGAGAGAGGGGCGGGGAAGGAGAGAGAGGGGCGAGGAAGGAGAGAGGGGCGAGGAAGGAGAGAGGGGCGGGGAAGGAGAGAGAGGGACGAGGAAGGAGAGAGAGGGGCGGGAAAGGAGAGAGAGGGGCGAGGAAGGAGAGAGAGGGGCGAGCCGTGCTGCCTATACGATGGATGGCCTGGGAGTATATACTGATGGTGAGAGGACACACAGGGAGAGAGAGTGGCGAGGAAGGAGAGAGAGGGGCGAGGAAGGAGAGAGAGGGGCGAGGAAGGAGAGAGAGGGGCGGAGAAGGAGAGAGAGGGGCGAGGAAGGAGAGAGAGGGGCGAGGAAGGAGAGAGAGGGGCGAGGAAGGAGAGAGAGGGGCGAGGAAGGAGAGAGAGGGGCGAGGAAGGAGAGAGAGGGGGGGGGAAGGAGAGAGGGGCGAGGAAGGAGAGAGAGGGGCGGGGAAGGAGAGAGAGGGGCGGGGAAGGAGAGAGAGGGGGAGGAAGGAGAGAGAGGGGCGAGGAAGGAGAGAGAGGGGCGAGGAAGGAGAGAGGGGCGAGGAAGGAGAGAGAGGGGCGAGGAAAGAGAGAGAGAGGGGCGAGGAAGGAGAGAGAGGGGCGAGGAAGGAGAGAGGGGCGAGGAAGGAGAGAGAGGGGCGAGGAAGGAGAGAGAGAGGGGTGAGGAAGGAGAGAGGGGCATAAAGAAAACAAGAGGGAAGATATGAGGACATTACAAGAGAAAGAAACAAAATGGTGGGACAAGTAGTAAGTTAGTTGTGGTAAATAAGTAACTAACCAGTAACTAACAGGTAGTGTGTGTCTCTGCAGGGGAAGTTCACCACAGCCAGTGACGTGTGGGCGTTTGGTGTGACTCTGTGGGAGATGCTGAGTGTGTGTCAGGAGCAACCCTACTCCAACCTGACTGATGAACAGGTCATAGACAACGCCGGAGAGTTCTTCAGAGACCACGGAAGACAGGTACACACACTCATACACAGGCTCCTACAGTACAATAGCAGTACATTTAAGTAGATGGAATGTTTAACCCTCATCCCTCCCTCATTCCTTTTGTCACCCCCCTCCACCTCCCCCTTTCTATCTCTCTCCCCTATCCCTCCTCTGTCTTTGTCCCCCCCCCCCCCCCCCCCCCATCCCCAGGTGTATCTGAGCAGGCCAGATGTGTGTCCTCAGGGTCTCTATGACCTCATGCTGAGCTGCTGGAACCGGGACTGCAAGCTCCGCCCATCATTTGCCCACATTCACTCCTTCCTCACAGAGGATGCCATGAACATGGTGTAGAGAGAGAGAGGAATGGAAGAGCGAGATGGAGAGAGGGGGATGAGAGACGGCTCCTCCAACCTTCATTCCGCCATTCATCGTAGAGATGAGTGCTTTGAGCGAGGGATGTGTGTAGAAGTGGTGGAGGTGTAGAGGGAGAGGTGTGCAGTAGAGGGACGGGTGCCTGCTTGTATATTTTGTATCTCTCTATGATGGGCGGATGGGGCTGAGACACCGCTGGTTCGGTTTTCACTCCCACGAGACAGACCTCAACCCAAACCTCTTTACCCCCCTGAGTAGTCTCTAGAGCGTCTTAATAAGAATGTAACACAACACAATGGTTGGTGCGGTGGTGGGTTGGTGTCTGATTCTGCATAGTGCTTCCAGGACCACCGATGGTCTGTCAATGGTCTGCTAGCGAACACAGGGAAGCTATAAGACGTATGGGGAGGCAATGTGACAATGCTTGGTAATGTAGATGAAGCTAAAATGAATTTATAACGCTGAATAACGTTTCTCAAAGAATATCAACAATACCAATCTGATTATGCATCAATGTCAGACATTAATACTCTGAAATGTGATCATAGTTTAATAGCATATTAACATTTTGGGATAAACTTAACACATCATCCTATATAGGTATTTTATTACTTGACCTGCTAATGTTTTTGGTATTTGTATAAATCATGTGCTAGGGTTACTGGTGAAGGTCTATATATATATTCTCATACTGTCAACATTTCTCCATCTCAAAACGGTACACACACATTTTTCACACAGAGGTGAAATTGCACACAAGGTTTACTGTCTTAGTACTATATAGAAATATGAGTATGTCCCAGTATATTTCACTAGTTTTCAGTATATAACCCAGTTCTTCCCAGCCCCAAACCCTCCATCCCAGACCCCAGTCTGTTGTCTCTAGTCTCATGGAACCAGACGAGTGTGGCTGAATATTGCATTCTATTCCTCTGGCCTACCCGTTACCCGTTACGCTCTCATACACAGGCCAGTAGCAGACACAGCAACAGCTGTTCCACCAGCAGTCTGTAACACCAGGCATTAGACACACACACACAATGCTGTCAGTCAGTCAGCTGCTCAGCCCAGACTAGGCTGGCGTTGTGACTATATTCTGCCTCCCTCTCCACCCAACTCAGTATCTCACCACTCCGTAAGCCTTTCATTCTGCAGTCTCACTCATATCTCTCACAATTGATCCACTCTGAGCTGTAACTATGGAGTTATACTGGACTGATGTGAACTGATCTGGACTCGATGACTCTTTCCAGGACAGGAAGTGTGGGGTTGTTACCATAGAGATATGGTTGTTACTCTACCAGACCTCCAAACTGAAACCCTTTGGACCTCTGGAGCCAGAGAGAACTGACTGGTGTCACGTGACGTGAGCCTCACTGCCCGAGAGAACAGGTACAGTAGGGGAGGTGCTACAACCAATGAGATATGAACTTAACAGAAGAGAGACATCCTTCCTTATGGGAGCTGGAATAGTATAGCCCACAGCAACACACACTGAAAGACAGACAACACTGCCTGGTGCTGTGACATCACATGTGAAACTGACAGTTGTGATTGGTGACTAGCTGATGGAACGGCATAACATGGATGGACAGATGGATTGACGACTAGAGGGGAGTGCGGGCTGATATATGTAAATTACCATTTTCATGTGTGAGGTGAGCGATGTGATTTTCTACCAGCGATGAATAGCGGAGCTGGGTCTGACTCAGTGACCCAGAAAGGAGGTTCATATATATGTCCAATACACTACCAGCTGCACTTTAAAGGCTGTTTCTGGCCGCACGCCCCAATACCTGCACTAGAATTGTAGAGTCTTGGCCAGTCTTGGGGCATAGTTACAGTACTTGTAGTTGAACAACTAAGTAACAACACTTTGAGTAGCTCCCCCAACAGTATCATGTTGGTATGCCAGTCTGGATGTTGGAACGTACAGACAGTCTGTATCCCCTTGGTGTTAGTACCGATAGCAGTCCAACATGGCATTGCTGGTCAAAATAGATGTAGTTCTAAACAGAAAAACAGGTCAGTGTCTTGTGATTTATCATCTTAAAGTTGATCATGTATTCATGATTCATTTCAGTGGATTGTTGTTCAAATAGAACTGCCTCATGTCAAGGAGGAAAATAGGTTTGTAAAACCTCCGTCTGCATTATGAGGAAAGGTAGAGCACACCAAATGCTTTCTGCCAGTGTTACATAGATACCCAGCAATAGGGAAACGATCAGACCGAACGGTTAAAACTGCAATCACAACGGATTTAACACTCATGAGAAGAGCACTAACGACTGTATCCAAAGCTTTAGTTTGTCAGTAACCTTTCATCTACATTATCCCAACATAAGCTGCCCGTGGTGGACTCTGCCTCACTGAGTGTAGTTCTGCATAATGTGCCAGGCTTAATCAAGATGATCAAATAATCCTTGTTTACTGATTGAATGAGTGTGAATGGTGGTGCCATACGAATGTGTGTCTCCATTGACCTTTTTTGATACACTGTAGCCCAACTAAACCCATATTTGTATATATAGATTTCCTGTATATGTACTTAGTATCTCCTTGTCAGTGATGCTGTCATCCTTTGTCTTAGAATATGTACACATCATCAGGTTCATCTTCAAAGGACAATTTTTATTTTGTTTAATATATGGAATTTCTTTGTTACCGTTGGGGTCTCTTTTTGTTCCTCTGTAGAAAGCTTGCTACCTTACCTTGATGCCATTATAATTCATTGTGTTGTCTATTTTTGTAGTTTTAATAAAGTTAACCTTTCCAAATAAAGCAAGGATAAATGTTTTGTCATTAAAACACGAAGAAACAACACATGTAGAGGACAAAGGGTTTGAGTTAGGAAAGAGCGTTTGTTTATATAAATGTTACAATAATTTCACAACTTAGTGCACTTCAATTCAAAGTTTACACTACAGAGCCTTGCAATAGTGTTTTTCCTATTTTGTTGCATTACAACCTGTAATTTAAATGGATTTCATGTAATGGACACAAAAGTCCAAATTGGTGAAGTGAAATTTTAAAAATAACAAAAAAAAATGTAAGTGGTGTGTGCATATGTATTCACCCCCTTTTATGAATGAAGCCCCTAAATAAGATCTGGTGCAACCAACTACCTAAGTCACATGATCTCCACCAAAGACCAAGGTCAGGGAAAAGTTGTGAAGTACAGATCAGGGTTGAATTATAAAAAAATATCCCAAACTTTAAAAGATCCCACAGAGCACCATTTAAATCCATTATAAAGAAAATGGAAAGAATATGGCGCCAAAACTCAGACCAGGTAAGGAGGGCATTAATCAGAAAGGTAACAAGAGAGCAAAGACAACCCTAAAGGAGCTGCAAAGCTCCACAGTGGAGATTGGAGTATCTGTTTATAGGACCACTTTAAACCGTACACTCCACAGAGCTGGGCTGGAAGAGTGGCCAGAAAAAAGACATTGCTTAAAGAAACAAAAATAAGCAAACATGTTTGGTGTTCGCCAAAAGGCATGTGGGAGACTCCCCAAACATATGGACGAAGGTTCTCTGGTCAGATGAGACTAAAATTGTCCATCAAGGAAAACACTGTCTGGTGCAAACCCAACACCTCTCATCACCCCCAGAACAGCATGTTTTTCAATCAGCAGGGACAGGGGAAAATGGACAGAATTGAAGGAATGATGGATGGTGCTAAACACAGGGAAATTCCTGAGGGGAAACCTGTTTCAGTCTTCCAGAGATTTGAGACTGGAACAATGACCCTAAGCATACTGCTAAAGCAACATTTAAATGTCATGGAATGGCCTAGTCAAAGCCCAGACCTCAATCCAATTGAGAATATGTGGTATGACTTCGATTGCTGTACACCAGCGGAACCCATCCAATTTGAAGGAGCTGGAGCAGTTTTGCCTTGAAGAATGGGCAAAAATCCCAGTGGCTAGATGTGCCAAGCTCAGAGACATACCTCAAGAGACTTGCAGCTGTAATTGCTGCAAAAGGTGGCTCTACAAACTGACTTTGGGGGGGGGTGAATAGTTATGCACGCTCAAGTTCATTTTTTTGGTCTTATTTCACAAAAAAATTTAGCATCTTCAGTGGTAGTCATGTGAAAACCCCCCCAAAATCTATTTTAATTCCAGGTTGTAAGGCAACAAAATAGGAAAAATGTCAAGGGGGTGAATACTTTCACAAGCCACTGTACATGGAAGGCCAGGCATTATCTTGGCAAGTCAACAAAGCATAGACGGAAATACAAATCATAGAAACCATATTTAACTAAGAGCAGATACAGGACAGAAAAAGGTTCAAAGTCACAAATCATTGACATTATGACATAATATACAGGTGTGTGCATAAGTGAAAGAAGTAGTATTGTTTTGGTGAAATTGGCTTTCATTAATATCTTTAGAACATAGCATGCCTCTATAGGTTGTCACAATGTTTAACGTGCGGTGAAAGTTTAGCCTTTGGGTTGAGAGAAATGGGAATCTTTCAACTTAGTCAGGCACTTGACGGTAACAAAATGCATAGACAGCCAGAGAGCATGTAAGCTTTGGGGAATTACAATCAGCTAGAGAGAAGTAGCTTCTAGAATCCTGAGTGGTGGTATAGAACACAGAAGGATCCTATTTCTATGGTATAGAACCAGTCCCTAACAAACCTTATACTACAAAAAGGATCAAACAGGGATGTGATCAGCACCACATAGAAAATCTGGAAAAATAAGACCAGTCTAATGATAAGATTAAGATTACGATACAAAAGGATAGCTCCTGATTAACAGACTGGCACCCAGGCTAGTTTCGCCATAACCCTCTCCTACGCACAACTTCACCTCAAACAGCACATCCAGACACCACGTGACTGACAGTACACCTGACCTAGATAAAGAGACCTCGGAGGTTAGTCTTCAGCAGGAAAACCCCAGTCCGCTCGCTCCCTCCCTCCTCCCACCCACTTACTTCCTTCCAATCACTTCACAGAAAATCTCCACCTTTATACAGTTATATAGCACAGTAGAAGCTCTGATCGAAGGCCTGTCTGTCTAATAAGTCTAGGGTTTAGAAACACACTGGAACTAAGCCATAATGGTGTACATGACAATCTGTCTGTTGGATAAATAACACTTTAGTAACAGAGAATCTGTAGTTCCTTGTTTTTATTTTGCTATGGAAAATTAGATACCATCAAATTCAGTACTCCATTGATTGTGTCTATGCCAGTATTGTACCAACAGAGAGAAGAGGTTTAGTGCCAACCCATCATATAGTTTGTGATTACATCCCACACATATGGCAGGGTCATGGCAAAAAGATCACAAATCAGCATTATCTGCATGCAACTTGGCTTCTATTGTAATATGGCTTGTATTGATATGATTAATTAGACTTTAAAACAAGGCACTGGCCATTCTAGAGGGCTAGTGATTTCAGTAGACTGATCTAGGATCTACTGTCAGGGGAGCACATAGTGGAAAACCACTGTCCATAAGTTGGTAGACAGAGGTACTAGAATCCATAAGCAGGTAGAACATGTTTAATAACATGACTACCAGTACTACAATTAGTTTAAAAAAAGAAATGTCCACAGTGAAAGTAAAGAGCATTTCTTCTTCATTTGCAAAGCAATTAATAGCAACTAGCTAGCCAACCATGCTCAGAACAAGACAGACTACCTTATAGAACTGCAAATGTCGACAAAACAAGCAACTGACAAACCTCATACTGACACGATTATTTCCTATGAACAACAAAGAAAGAAGAGAATGAAAACATCCTTTCTCAACCAATGAAATAATACTATGAATTACAACTAAAACACAACTATGTGATAGTGGAACAGTTTATATGGACCCAAACCTGTAATAGAGGGAGACAGAAAGGCAGGCTTGAAGCAGTGATTAAAACACACTGAATAACAGACGGGGAAAAGAGGCTCGTTGCTACCAGAACTACTAAGGCTGTGTCCTGCTAGCCCAAAGTGCTTTCCTTTATCCAAGCTGATCTAACAGAGATATGAATGACCAGGAGACAAACTCCCACAGTAGGCCTACAACATACAGCTTTGACCCATCCTTTGTTTCCAGATCAGTGCCAATGAGAGTGCTGACACATGCTCTAAGAAAGACTACCGTGCTAACACAGGCATGCAGACAGGCATGCAGACATAGACAACTACACTAGGTAATAGTAATTATAGGCACAAGGAGGCAGTATGGAGTTCCTGGTCTGACGGTGCAGGCTGTCTCAGTCACTGGGCTCCATTCTCAGCCCATTCGGGTGGACAGGCCAACCTGTGGAAAGAAGTGAAGAGAATGTCAGTGTTTGTCGACATAAGTTCACATACAAATACTGTATATGCACACACAAATACTATGTTCCTCTCTCTTCCACACACGCATTACACAGACCTGTGAGATGTTGATTCCAGTGAGTTTCTCCACAGCAGCTGGTAGTCTGGTCATGATGTCCAGAACCTCTCCGGTCAGCTTGGCAGCACCCACCTCACCGCCGCCGCTGGAAACCATGGTAACCTTCTGGGCCATGGAGAGGGGCCTGCTGATCTCCTCTGCTATCTAGGACAGGAGGAGTGATGGCAGCTTCAGGAAGAGAACAGCAGCAGACAGGACTGCAGTAACAGTACACTACATGTCCATCTGTCATCTAATCAATCTGTCATCCATCTATCCTCATATCCACTGAATCTGACCATCTCTCCATCCATCTGCTCAAACTCTCCATCTACTGAATCACTCTCCCATCAATCCTTCTCCCTATCCATGCATCCTCCCAGTCTCTAGTAGAACCAGTCCTACTCCCAGTGTGACTGACCAGTGGCAGTTTCTCCAGCAGCATGTCCACCATAGCTCCCTCCCCGTACTGTTTAAAGGCCTCAGCCTTCTTAGCCATCTGCTCTGCCTCAGCACGACCCTTAGCCTCCAGAGCAAACGCCTCAGCATCGCCCCTCATCTACACAGACAGGACAGAGACAAGGAGAGAGAACACACAGTTCAAATAACCAAAGGGTGTATATACACAGAAGAAAAAATAACACACTCAGTTGCCAGTTTATTAGGTACATCCGGTACCGGGAGGGTCCAGAACAGCCTGAATTATTTGGGGCATGGAAACGTTGCTCAATAACTGGTATCAAGGGACTTAACTTGTGCCAAGAAAACATTCCCCACACCATTACACCACCCCCTCCAGACTGTACTGTTGACACCAGGCAGGAAGGGGCCATGGACTCATGCTACTTATGCCAAATCCTGCCTCTGCGATCAGCATGACGCAACAGGAACCGGGATTCGTTGAGCTAGGCAATGTTTTTCACTCCTCGATTGTCCAGTGTTGGTGATTGCGTGTCCACTGGAACCGCTTCTTGTTTTTAGCTGTGGAACCCCGTGTGGTCGTCTACTGCAATAGCCAATCCGTGACAAGGACCAGCGAGTTGTGCGTTTCGAGATGCCGTTCTGCACACCACTGTTGTACTGTGTCGTTACTTGCCTGTTTGTGGCCCGCAAGACACAGGTGGGTGGTTGTGCTATGAAAAATATATCCAAATGTGAAATGGACTGATAATAAGAATGTGTATAATATATGAAACAGGAAGAAAGAGAGAACTTATCCTAAAGTAAAGTTAAATTAAGGCAAGTAAGCGATGCCTACAAAGAAGGAGACAAGGAAGTTAGAATAGAGACAGGAAGAGGAACAGAGAACACCAACCTCAATATGGAGAGAGGGGAGGGAGAGAAAGAGAGTGAGTGGATGAAGAGGGTGGAAAGGACAGGCTGTCAGGGGAGAAGCTAGGACAGGAGGCATTTCAGACAGCTATTGTACTGGGGGTGAAGAGACTGATAACAGGAGTGACAGGAGAGTGGAGGGGAGTGATCGAGGAGGTGCTGCTGAACTTACTCTGATGGACTCTGCCTCTGCCTCAGCCTCCATGATGAGCTGTGCACTGTGAAAGAGAGAAGGACAGAGACCGTTTGAGTTGAACAGAGCAAATGTTGGAGCACTAGAAAAGTCTCTTCCTCAGTTTAACAGGACTCACTGTAACTACTACGGAACAGAACATACCCACAGTGCTGACATACCCCCATCATTCCCCTTTTATGGCGACAATAGGGCCTTTATTTGCTGTATACATTAGAAGTATTGGAATTAGGCCAAAGCAGTATGTAAAGGAAATAGTGGTGAACTTGATCAAATGTCCTGGAGGGGGTGTATCTGACCGTTTCTGTAAGAAACAAACAATTGCAAATTGTTGTGGACCTGTAAACAGATTGTTTGAACACAATAATGTTTTGCATTGACTCTCCCCAGAACATAAATATGCTGCACTACCCGCGAATTCTGAAACATGGTGGAACTGCGGAAAAATGACAACTACAGTAGGGTTACTAACAGCTGTAGCCTACAAACTTAAATACAAAACATCAACCACAGACTCAAATCAACTGTCTGTTATAAACTGTGCTCCCTGTTGGATGCATAGGCTAGCTAGAGCAAACGTTTAAAATTAGAATAGCCCATCTAATAAGTCCAATTAAAAATGAGAGATGTGCTCATGGTAATTTGTTGTATGGCTACTTCAGGAATATGAACTCATGACCAGAAATTGAGGAATTTATTCTGCAAATGATCATTATTTTAGAATGCAAAAATAACAGCAAATGACTGGATCTTGTTATTATATTTAGCTACTTGTTTTTTAGTTATGAATAAGAGTATCATCATACAGTTGAAGTTGGAAGTTTACATACACCTTAGCCAAATAAACAGAGTTTAATTGTTTCACAATTCCTGACATTCAATCCTTGTAGAAATTCCCTGTTTTAGGTCAGGTAGGATCACCACTTTATTTTAAGAATGTGAAATGTCAGAATAATATTAGAGAGAATGATTTATTTCAGATTATATTTATTTCATCACATTCCCAGTGGGTCAGAAGTTTACATGCACTCAATTAGTATTTGGTAGCATTGCCTTTAAATTGTTGAACTTGGGTCAAACGGTTCAGGTAGCCTTCCACAAGCTTCCCACAATAAGTTGGGTGAATTTTGGCCCATTCCTCCTGACAGAGCTGGTGTAACTGAGTCAGATTTGTAGGCATCCTTGCTCACACATGCTTTTTCAGTTCTGCCCACAAATGTTCTATAGGATTGAGGTCAGGGCTTTGTGATGGCCACTCCAATACCTTGACTTTGTTGTCCTTGAGCCATTTTGCCACATCTTTGAATGTATGCTTGGGGTCATTGTCCATTTGGAAGACCCATATGCGACCAAGCTTTAACTTCCTGACTGATGTCTTGAGATGTTGCTTCAATATATCCACATAATGTTCCTTCCTCATGATGTCATCTATTTTGTGAAGTGCACCAGTCCCTCCTGCAGCAAAGCACACCCACAACATGATGCTGCCACCCCCGTGCTTCATAGTTGAGATGGTGTTCTTCATCTTGCAAGCCTACCACTTTTTCCTCCAAACATAACAATGGTCATTATGGTCGAAAAATATTATTTTTGTTTCATCAGACCAGAGGATATTTCTCCAAAAAGTACAATCTTCGTCCCCATGTATAGGAGCAAACAGTAGTCTGGCTTTTTTATGGCGGTTTTGGAGCAGTGGCTTCTTCCTTGCTGAGCGGTCTTTCAGGTTATGTCGATATAGGACTCATTATACTGTGGATATAGATAGATACTTTTGTACCCGTTTCCTCCAGCATCTTCTAAGTATTTTGCTGTTGTTCTGGAATTGATTTGCACTTTTCAAATAAAATGTTATTTGTCACATGTGCCGAATACAACAGGTGTAGACCTTACAGTGAAATGCTTACTTACAGGCTCTAACCAATAGTGCAAAAAGGGGGTTAGGTGAACAATATGTAAGTATAGAAATAAAACAACAGGAAAAAGACAGGCTAAATACAGCGAGGCTACATACAGACACCGGTTAGTAAGGCTGATTGAGGTAGTATGTACAGTGGGGCAAAAAAGGTTTTAGTCAGCCACCAATTGTGCAAGTTCTCCCACTTAAAAAGATGAGGCCTGTAATTTTCATCATAGATACACTTCAACTATGACAGACAAAATGAGGGGGAAAAAAAATCCGGAAAATCACATTGTAGGAATTTATTTGCAAATTATGGTGGAAAATAAGTATTTGGTCACCTAAAAACAAACTATTTTTAGGGCCTTCCTCTGACACCGCCTGGTGTAGAGGTCCTGGATGGCAGGCAGCTACCGTACGCACTGCACTACCCTCTGTAGAGCCTTGCTGTCGGAGGCCGAGCAATTGCCATACCAGTCAGGATGCTCTCAATGTTGCAGCTGTAGAACCTTTTGAGGATCTCAGGACCCATGCCAAATCTTTTTAGTTTCCTGTGGGGGAGTAGGCTTTGTCGTGCCCTCTTCACAACTGTCTTGGACCATTCTAGTTTGTTGTTGATGTGGGCACCGAGGAACTTGTGGTGTTGAACACTGAGCTGTAGTCAATGAATAGCATTCTCACATAAGTGTTCCTTTTGTCCAGGTGGGAAAGGGCAGTGTGGAGTGCAATAGAGATTGCATCATCTGTGGATCTGTTTTGGCGGTATGCAAATTGGAGTGGGTCTAGGGTTTCTGGGATAATGGTGTTGATGTGAGCCATTACCAACCTTTCAAAGCACTTCATGGCTACGGACGTGAGTGCTACGGGTCTGTAGTCATTTAGGCAGGTTGCCTTTGTGTTCTTGGGCATAGGGACTATGGTGGTCTGCTTTTCACACCAAAGTACGTTCATCTCCAGGAGTCAGAACTCGTCTGCTTCCTGAGCATACCGCTGCGTGGTCCCGTGGTGTTTATACTTGCGTACTATTGTTTGTACAGATGAACGTGGTACCTTCAGGCGTTTGGAAATTGCTCCCAAGGGTGAACCAGACTTGTGGAGGTCTACAATTTTTTGTCTGAGGTCTTGGCCGATTTCTTTTGAATTCCCCATGATGTCAAGCAAAGAGGCACTGAGTTTGAAGGTAGGCATTGAAATACATCCACAAGTACACCTACAGTTGACTCAAATGATGTCAATTAGCCTATCAGAAGCTTATAAAGCAATGACATCATTTTGGGGAATTCTCCAAGCTGTTTCAAGGCACAGTCAACTTAGTGTATGTAAACTTCTGACCCACTGGAATTATGATACAGTGAATTATAAGTGAAATAATCTGTCTGAACAATTGTTGGAAAAATGACTTAATTACCAACTTGCCAAAACTATAGTATGTTAACAAGAAATTTGTGGAGTGGTTGAAAAATGTGTTTTAATGACTCCAACCTAAGTGTATGTAAACTTCGACTTAAACTGTATATTCTCCATTTGCACAAGGTTACCTTTGCCTTTTAGCAATGCAATACTTCAACCACTAGAAACGTTGTGTACTAATGGTCTAGAGTCTGCAGGAGGAGAAGTACATTCTCACCTCAAGTTTCCTTTTTCCAACTGACAACTTCTGCATAAAAACTGGCGCATTTTTGGGGGTATTATTTAGTGTACGAAACGTTTCTCAATGAGGCCCTGGGTAATGTAACATACCGTTCTGCCTCAGCCAGTCTCTCCAGACGGTATCTCTCTGCCTCAGCAGGCTTCTTCACCGTGGCCTCCAGCTCCATCTCCTTACGGGTGATCTCCTGCTCCTGCAGCATGATCTGCTGAGACCTCTCCACCACCTTCACCTGCATCGTCTCCTCCTCAATCCGCTGCTTCGTCTTCGCCACCTACATAACCCCAATAACACAATGGATTTAACAAAAATATATTTTTTAAACACTCAGACACTTTACATCAAAAGTGATGGCAGTGGGGGGAATTTGAATGCTCGTATCTCAAGTTAGGATTCTGCCCTGTGTAAATAAATAATTATTAGAACACGACACACTGCCTCGGCTGTGTTGAGTGTCTGAATGAGAGGATCATTGCCCGGCCCAGAGTTTGGTGGCAGGATACCTGCAGCTGATAGGCCATCTCAGACTCCGCCTTCTTGGTGTTGACCTCGTAGTCGTAGGAGGCCTTCTTCAGCTCGTAGTCTCTCTGTGCTTTGGCCATCTCGATCTCATTCAGATACTGGGCCGACACCTTCTCCTGCATGGCCTGGGCCTCACGGATCACCGCGTCTCGTTTGTACTGAGCCTCTCCGATCCTGGCATCCTTCTGCACCTGAGCTGTCCTAGCTTTACCCAGGGAGGTGAGGTAGTCCTGACAGAGACAGTGTCATTATTATTATTAGAAACATGGTAGTTTGGGTCCAGCATGTGATTGGCTGATATGGCCAATATATCACAGCTACGGGCTGTATCCAGGGACCCCTTCGCATTGTGCAAGAACAGCCCTTAGTCATGGAATATTGGCAATATACCACACCACCTTGGGACTTATTGCTACTGTAAACTGGCTACATAAACAGAAAAGTAAACAAGTATTTCTGTGCAGGAATTTGTCTTGCATTCTCAAACACTGACTTTTAAAAGACATCAACATTTTACCTATGCCAATATCTCAATTTCAGACTGTATTCTGTAACAACAATCCTTGTGTGACCTTCATAGTGTAACGTCGCTGTATATTTGTCAGAGAGAACAAACCTGGTCATCGTGAACGTCTTTGAGCGTGTAGCTGACCACGCCGATGCCCATGTTGACCAGATCAGAGGAGGCCACCTTGAACACCTGCTCAGAAAACTTCTTACGGTCCTGGTAGATCTCCTACAGGGGAAGGACATTCATACCGAGAAATAATATACATGCCATTTAGCAGTCACTTTTACACATTTTCGTTTTGGTGGCCCCAGATCGAACCTATGAACCCCGGCGTTGCACGCACCATACTCTAACTGAGCCACACAGGAAAAGAGAGGGATAAGGGTGGACCAGCCATAACGAGTGTACCCTGTCAAATTGGCCTGTTCTGAGAGGCTTTGTCCTTTCTAGTATTTCTGTATCTACAAGGGGGGACCTGTAGCATACAGAGGAGATCAGCCAGAGCTACAAAGGAAGTAAAACAACAGACCTTGGGAATGAAAAGGAGACTTGTTATTCCATACATTATAATAACTATAATCCATTATTGCTCTGAGTTTCCAGGCAGGTTTGCCAGCATTTTAAGTAAGTCATGAGAAAGGTCAACAATGAGGAAAAACAAGCTATGGCTTGTAGCTGGAAGTCAGTGAGACATTCAGCAAGTCAATTCAAAAGACCAAGTCACTCCTTTAGGAAGAGAAAAGGGCACCAGAGGCAACACATGCCCTTTATCAGGAGATGGTGCGGTGTGTAGCATACCTCAACAGTCAGATGGGCGATGATAGCCCTCTGGTGCCCCTCCAGTGTTTCCAGGGCGATGTTGGAGACCTCAGCCTCAGACTTCCCCATGAACATCTGACAGGCTGTGGCCAGCATCTCCTTGTTCTGACCCTGGATCTTCACCTGTCAGAGGTCATAGGTTACATATGGAATCCCTATTTGACCTGTGAGGTCAATTATACCTATCCAATCAGAATAAATGGCTACTTTCACATGTACACGAAGTGTGTAGGGGCTCGGGGATGATTTCTAAGTCCATACCTGGGCGATGCCCGTGACAGAGATGGGCACTCCATGACGGGTGTACACCTTGTCACTCTTCACATTCAGAGTCAGGGTGTTCAGAGTGATCCTAACAGACAGACAGAGAGAGAGAGAGATGTGGTTCAAAGAGGGAAAGTACAATGAGAATAGAAAGGGGGATAGCGAGAGGGAGGAGAAAATGAGCCAGACAGAGAGAGTAACCACGACTACAGGTGGAGGCTACAAATGACAGATTGTGTTGCATTATAAGCTTAAAATAGTAGCCTGGCATTTATATAGGCTCATTTAACCACTAACGTTACATTTACATTTAAGTTATTTAGCAGACGCTCTTATCCAGAGCGACTTACAAATTGGTGCATTAATAACAGTAGGGAATACACAGGGACTATGGGGCCTTTTTCTCTATACATTAATAGAATCCCTGAATGAAACCTGGATAGATGAACAGATGGATAACTGAAAGAAGGGGAGGGAGAGACAGCCACCTCTGGATCTGTTGAATACAGGGGAGGACAAACACTCTTCCTCCAGCGATCATTAGTGGAGGGGAACGACCAAAGCCTGGAGGAGAAGCGAAGGAGAGAGAGGGCAATCAGTCTTTGACAAAGAAAGGTAAAAAGTGTAGCCTTAGTATATACTAAAAGAGTGGGTTATTTGAAAGTATGAGAGAGATGAGATTACATTAGGCTGTACTCTGTCAACACAGTACTGCACACAATTAAGATGTCATGTACACTGAGCCTACATATAGGACTACATTGCAGCACCACATTCCATAGAAAACAATGTAAGTGAGGAGCTAGCCTATCGACAGCTGGTATTGTAAAATGTAAACAAAATACTGTACGGTATTTCAGCTGAACCTGATTACAGATTCCTGTCCTGGTTTACTACAGACTGACATCCGGGCGTGTTCAGCAGGACATGACGATTTGGAACATTCAGATAGAAATATGTAACATAGAACAAACTTGCCTCTCCGACATGTCGATCAAGGAATCATGTTGGCTCTATTAATGACTTTTCTATCAACAAAGTTTGACAACTGAAAGTGGCCCAGAGTTACTCAATGATATCACATGACACTTCATGATAGGCCAAAGTGAGTCACAATGTCACATGGCCCTGCATTACGTTTTGTGTTACTTGTACTGTAAACAATCACATACAGTAAACATAGGCCTATTACAGTTTCAAGAAGAGTCATAACAATATTGGACCATGTAGGGTGATGGGGGTAAGGTTGGGTAGATTTGCCCAACCTGTTTTTTTTTTGAGGGTTCTGTATTGTGTCATGTAAGATTATGTTAATAAATATTAACACATAAAACAAAGAATCTTACCAGACACCACCATGGCTTCATTGGGTCCACATGTGTGGAACATCTTGATTTGGACCTAAAAGCTGTTAGAGACGATTGTCAACGTCATTAGACAGTCTCCACTTGGTTGGCCTAATCTTTCAAGACTCCCTGGGTTAGTACTAGTGTTTTGCTGCTAGTTCTAATTCCAAATAGTTTAGGTCTAGTAGGTCAATAACACAGTAATCATACATGTAAACATAGCCTTGAGATCTTAGAGCTACAATTAAAATAACATTTAAAATGTAAATATAAGTGATGAAGAAGGCCCAGTGCCTCAAGTTGTGTGTCTGACAGTTACTTGTTCATCCGATCTGGTACAGGAGTGTGGAGCCTCAAACATTGTACATTTGCCCACTGACAAAGAAATGATCCAGCTATAATTTTAATGGTAGGTTTATTTGAACAGTGAGACAGAATAACAACAACAAAAATCCAGAAAAAAGCATGTCAAAATTGTTATAAATTGATTCGCATTTTAAATGAGGGAAATAAGTATTTGACCCCTCTGCAAAACATGACTTAGTACTTGGTGGCAAAACCCTTGTTGGCAATCACAGAGGTCAGACGTTTCTTGTAGTTGGCCACCAGGTTTGTACACATCTCAGGAGGGATTTTGTCCCACTCCTCTTTGCAGATCTTCTCCAAGTCATTAAGGTTTCGAGGCTGATGTTTGGCAACTCGAACCTTCAGGTCCCTCCACAGATTTTCTATGGGATTAAGGTCTGGAGACTGGCTAGGCCACTCCGGGACCTTAATGTGCTTCTTCTTGAGCCACTCCTTTGTTGCCTTTGGCCGTGTGTTTTGGGTCATTGTCATGCTGGAATACCAATCCACGACCCATTTTCAATGCCCTGGCTGAGGGAAGGAGGTTCTCAACCAAGATTTGACGGTACATGGCCCCGTCCATCGTCCCTTTGATGCGGTGAAGTTGTCCTGTCCCCTTAGCAGAAAAACACTCCCAAAGCATGTTTCCACCTCCATGTTTGATGGTGGGGATGGTGTTCTTGGGGTCATAGGCAGCATTCCTCCTCCTCCAAACACAGCAAATTGAGTTGATGCCAAAGAGCTCCATTTTGGTCTCATCTGACCACAACAATTTCACCCAGTTGTCCTCTGAATCATTCAGATGTTCATTGGCAAACTTCAGACGGTCATGTATATGTGCTTTCTTGAGCAGGGGGACCTTGCGGGCGCTGCAGGATTTCAGTCCTTCACGGTATAGTGTGTTACCAATTGTTTTCTTGGTGACTATGGTCCCAGCGGCCTTGAGATCATTGACAAGATCCTCCCGTGTAGTTCTGGGCTGATTCCTCACTCATGATCATTGAAACTCCACGAGATGAGATCTTGCATGAAGCCCCAGGCCGAGGGAGATTGACAGTTCTTTTGTGTTTCTTCCATTTGCGGATAATCGCACCAACTGTTGTCACCTTCTCACCAAGCTGCTTGGCGATGGTCTTGTAGCCCATTCCAGCCTTGTGTAGGTCTACAATCTTGTCCCTGACATCCTTGGAGAGCTCTTTGGTCTTGGCCATGGTGGAGAGTTTGGAATCTGATTGATTGCTTCTGTGGACAGGTGTCTTCTATACAGGTAACAAACTGAGATTAGGAGCACTCCCTTTAAGAGTGTGCTCCTAATCTCAGCTTGTTACCTGTATAAAAGAGACCTGGGAGCCAGAAATCTCTGATTGAGAGGGGGTCAAATATTTATTTCCCTCATTAAAATGCAAATCAGGGCCTCCCGGGTGGCACAGTGGTCTAGGGCACTGCAGCGCTAGCTGTGCCACCAGAGACTCTGGATTCGCGCACAGGCTCTGTCGCAGCCGGCCTCGACCGGGAGGTCCATGGGGCGACGCACAATTGGCCTAGTGTCGTCCGGAGTTAGGGAGGGTTTGGCCGGTAGGGATATCCTTGTCTCATCTCGCACCAGTGACTCCTGTGGCGGGCCGGGCGCAGTACACGCTAATCAAGGTCGCCAGGTGCACGGTGTTTCCTCCGACACATTGGTGCGGCTGGCTTCCGGGTTGGATGCGCGCTGGGTTAAGAAGCAGTGCGGCTTGGTTGGGTTGCGTTTCGGAGGACGCATGGCTTTCGACCTTCGTCTCTCTCGTACGGGAGTTGTAGCGATGAGACAAGATAGTAATTACTAACAATTGGATACCACGAAATTGGAGAGTTTTTCTTAAATGCAAATCAATTTGTAACAATTTTGACATGCGTTTTTTTGTCTGTCTCTCACTGTTCAAATAAACCTATCATTAAAATTATAGACTTATCATTTCTTTGTCAGTGGGTAAACGTACAAAATCAGCAGAGGATCAAATACTATTTTCCCTCACTGTACTTTACTTCCTGTTTATAACGAAATGTACAAGCCAGTGGAATAACAGAGAATGTGTTGTGGTAACAAGATGGCAGTTACTTTTGTGGTTAGTACTTTTGCTGAGAAAAAGCAGTGAAAAAGTGACAGTCTGGGTGGGTGTACAACAGACTACAGTTGAGAGAACGTGAATCCATGGCTTATGCCGGAAGTTACATTATAATAGTTACCGTCTGCCAATATGTTACAGCTAGCTACATAGTTACCACAGAGATAGTAACCAGAGACAGTAGAGAAACTATAACTAGCTAGTTACGTCAACAATGTGAATGTTAAATACAGCAGATAGCTAACGTTAGTTAGTGCATTTACTTTTGCCATGTGCCGTCACCCATACTGACCCACCCTATTCTGTCTCACGGCTTCACATCACTCCCTGTGAACCACAGCAAAGATTATATTTCTCTCAAATCACCACAAAGTCTAACCACAGTCAAGTGCGTAGCTAGCTAACTTGCAACTATGCCCCCGCCTCAACCAAATGAGCTACTATGCTAGTTTAAGCTTGCTGGGTGAAAATCACATATTTACGTTACGCTAGCTAGGTGCATAACAACCACAAAAAAAGAAACAAATATTTTTTTATCTTGCCTACTGTACTTACCAATCGATTCTCCCTAAATATATGTTTTCATAAATCGTCGTGTACACTCAAGAGGGTTTCAATATACTCCGATTTGCGTGACTTGACGACTGGCTCAAATACTGGAATTGCAATAAAATGTTACTTAACGTGACTTAATGATTAGCAAATGCTGACCACGCCCCCTTAAGAGTATAGTGGAAATATCGCCCTCTGGTGGTCAAACTGTAGACATTCTTCACCTAGAGAAATGTTAAGGGCGGGCGGGATTGTCAAACTTCTTGCTTTGGGGAGAGTTGTTTTTTTTATTATTGGGCACAGGGGAGGGTAGTGCATTTTTCCCCTGGTCTAACTTTTTGCTTTGGGCAGTGTTTTTATTTTATTTTATTGGGCACAGGGGAGGGGAGTGCATTTTCCCTGGTCAAACCTTTTGCTTTGGGGAGTGTTTTTATTTGATTTTATTGGGCACAGGGGAGGGTAGTGCATTTTTCCCTGGTCAAACCTTTTGCTTTGGGGAGTGTTTTTATTTGATTTTATTGGGCACAGGGGAGGGTAGTGCATTTTTCCCTGGTTTTCATTCGCTCTTTTGCATTAGTTCTTCTATCCTAGCCACATTTCCTCATCTGCTTGAATGCACCTCCCCTACATTAAGGTATTTTGGTACTTCCCTTATACACTATGCTTTTCGGGATGCTAACTTTTACTACCACAGGTCAATATAGTCTACTAGTCTGTCTTCTATCCACCATTCATAGTAACAGTAGTGGAAGGTGGATCATTTCTCAAGATCTGCAATAAGCTAACTAGCAATCATACCACACATAAAAGCATTCACAGCTGGATCAATTTTCAATATGAACCCCAAGAACAACTATGAATAGCTGATAGGCAGAGGAGAGGCAAGGTGTATCATTGTACATGAAACTATTCGCATTGACCCCCGTGTTTTATTCTTATTGTTTTGCACTGAGTCTCTTGCACAGGCTCGATGTACACTCACTGGACTCTAACCACACATACTACACTGAGTCTCTTGCACAGGCTCGATGTACACTCACTGGACTCTAACCACACATACTACACTGAGTCTCTTGCACAGGCTCGATGTACACTCACTGGACTCTAACCACACATACTACACTGAGTCTCTTGCACAGGCTCGATGTACACTCACTGGACTCTAACCACACATACTACACTGAGTCTCTTGCACAGGCTCGATGTACACTCACTGGACTCTAACCACACATACTACACTGAGTCTCTTGCACAGGCTCGATGTACACTCACTGGACTCTAACCACACATACTACACTGAGTCTCTTGCACAGGCTCGATGTACACTCACTGGACTCTAACCACACATACTACACTGACACTCCAACACACACTGCATATTGATGACGCCACACACACACACATGCTGCTGCTACCCTCTATTTATCTATGCATTGTCACTTTACCCCTACCTGCATGTACATATTCCCTCAATTACCCAATACCCTTCCACATTGACTCGGTACTGGTACCCTTGTATATACCCTCATTATTAGTTTGTGTTACTATTTTTCCTATAGTCTATTTAGCAAAATTTTGTTTTGTTTTACTCTACATTGTTGGTTAAGGGCTAGTAAATAAGCATTTCACAGTGTTGTATTTGGCACATGTGACAAATACAACTTGATTTGAACAGTAAAGACATGAGACACGCAGCTCAAAAAGCTCCCCTATTAATCTTGTTAAGGGACAATACGATGATCCTACATAGACTAGCCTACATTGCATTATTGTTTAAGTGAGTACAAAATTATACTTTAGGCTGCAGTGAAAATGTAATTTGATTAACAGAGCACAGGTTTCCAGCCTTCTTATGGGAGTGAAGTACATGTCAGATAAGACATGTAATAACATGGCATTGCATTCAGTTTATTAGGCTACAGATGAAATAAATTGGTGAAATTCACCGGGTGGTGAATATTCACAGTGATGATCTCGATGCTCCTTTCAATAAATATCAAGTGTCTTATTCTGGTGACATGATCGATGCATGGCTGCTGTTTGACAAATAAAAAGAATCTCATGTAGACTATAGGGTCCCACAGTGGAGGCATCATAATAACCATACATCTAGCGGTCAAACAGGAATAAGGGCTTACCCTGGGATGACGTTTTGGTCAACATGTAAATCTCTCGGACAAGGTAACTGTGCCACTAAAGTATGCTGACGCAGCAAAATCGATATCCACATTGATTAATTAACACAGCCACAGTTTTAGTAGTAAACATGATTTAATTCTACGAGGGGGGGAGGGGGTGCAATTTCTTTTACAGTACAAGGGGTGGGTCATGTGAAAATATTCGTTAATGTTGGGGATAGGATGCATTTTTTAATGACACCTTCAGTTGGACTCCCCCCCCCCCCCCCCCCAAAAAAAAAGTTTTTGAAATTACACAGAGCTAGGGTAAATGTAATGTTCATAAGTAGTCATTTAGTGGTTTGTTCATAAGTACAAATTCAATACACTTCGTGAATGGGGTATGAATGGAAATATAATTGATCCCCACCCTATGATATGAAAATGACTCCATCTCCAGCCTCACTCTGGACCCAGTTCAGAGGATTACCATTCTCCTAGCAATAGGATATAACGGCAGCACGTTCACAAGTCCCCCTGCAAAGACATACTACATTTGGGAATATCAATTTGTTTTGCACTTTAGTGGAGTACAACTGTTTTTCACTGCATTGCTTGTAAGGGCAAAAGGGGAGACCCAAATGCAGACACAGGAGGCAGATGTTAGAGCTCCGATATTTATTATAACAAAGGGAGTAGGCAAAGGTAGGTCGGGGACAGGCGAAAGTTCATAAACCTGGTCAGAGTCCAAACAGTACCAGACGATAGGCAGTCTCGAGGTCAGGCAGGGGTCAGAAACCAGATCCGAGTCCAAAACAGTACAAGGGGATAGGCAGGCTGGTAGTCAGGCAAGCGGGTTCTGAGTCACAGGCGAGGGTCAGAACCAGGAGGACTAGAAACAAACAGACTGGGGAAAAATAGGAGCAAGGAAAAACACTGGTTGACTTGGCAAACAAGACAGGGATATATACACCAGCGAAACCTGGAGGGGGTGGAGACACAAGGAGGTGAACCAGATCAGGGTGTGACATTGCAACCACCTCTGAAATAATAAATGGATAATTTGACATATTGTATTATTTATACCAAGATCTTTTAAAAGTGTACATAAATAGTGGCATGTTAAAAGTTATTGTGTAGGCTATATTTAAAACACTTAAAATATATGTTATTGGAATTCCTCAGTCTGGAAAACTTAAATGAGTCTCTTGTGGTGGGCAACAGGTTTAATACCGAGTACTGGTGACTCCTTACTTCACCCACTTCTTTCTCTTCAACGTAGTATTACCTTAGAGAAGGTCCAAGAACTCCTGACGCAAGCTGTGTTCGATCTGGTATCATAAGTGAAAAAGTAGTATTTTTCTGTCTTTCTGAACAAAATGATCTGTGCTCTGACAAATGCACAAAGAGTGACTCATCTAGCTCTAAACGTCCTATTCCAAAGGCAACTGTAACTCTTCCACCGCCACCTAATATAATATAATAATATAATAATAATATATGCCATTTAGCAGACGCTTTTATCCAAAGCGACTTACAGTCATGTGTGCATACATTCTACGTATGGGTGGTCCCGGGGATCGAACCCACTACCCTGGCGTTACAAGCGCCATGCTCTACCAACTGAGCTACAGAACCCCTAAACCCCAGAACCTACTAAAGCGGACTATTAAGCAATGACAAGGGGTTTAAGGATAAAATAATTACCATGCAGTGATCTTTTGAAGTCACATTTGAAGGATCAATGTGTTAGTGTCCCTTGCCTCTTTAGCAAGTCAGGAATTACAGAGTCTGATTTGTGACAGCAAAAGAGATGACGCCAAAAGTGCCTGAAATGGTGCACAATTGGTGGCTTTTGAGCATGGGTGTGCCTGTGAACTTAACCACATTGGACAGTTATAGCCATAGATATGCAACACATAGTTAACAGCAGTAATTGCATTACAATGGTGGAGCCATTAAGCCAAAAAGAAAGGGTAAACTACTTCCACTTCAGAAATACCCGGCTGTCGCTGTATAAGGATAGGAGACATGCTCAGGAATACGTAATAGAAGGTTTTATTTCTCCACCCAAAATAAAGGACATCGTGAAAACGACGAAGCCCAACACACATAAAAGGGATGTAAACCAAATAAAATAGCGAGGTGTAAACCTCTAAATAATATACGGTACGAGACCCGTAATAACAAGTGCCCAATAACACGTAGCGCGAAAGCCGATACTACAGAGCACAGATACTCACAAGCTCAATAGACATGGGACAATAATCAACAGAGGGCACATATAGACACATACTAATCAGGGGGAATGGGAACCAGGTGTGTGTAATGAGACAAGACAGTCCGGGGTTGGGGGTAATGATCCAGTTCAGTGACACCTAGAAGGACGGTGAGGTAGACCTCCGGAGCTGGTGAACTGAATGAACAGCAGCACGGGGGGATCCATGACACTGGCATTACAGTTTCTGGCAATGCATGAATTTGTGGTGGATGTGACACTAAACTATGAATTTCCTCATCAGTGCCCTATTTTAGAAAACAGCCAGACGGTAGTAATTGTGGTGTTTATGTGTATTCTCTAAAGTTGTCTCATTAGAGGGCAATGTGAATACGCTTTGTCACAATGGCATGGGCGAGTATGTTTTATATCAGAGTTATCAGAGAGAAAATGACTACTTAATACATTTTACACTCTACAGAAAATGATTACTGACCTTGATAGATAATAAACACCTCTCTTTATTATGTATTATCATTAAATCTTGTCTCTGTTATTGGTTTAACGTGATTAATAGACCTTTAATATATACTGCTAACCTTGATAGAAAAAGCTAAACATAGAGGCCTATAACTTGAAAAGAATGTTCTCCATTGTCATTCTGAAAGCTTCATTATACTGTGTACTGTTAGCCATGTAGCCTTGTTGTCTCCTGTAGTACATTTTAACTCTACAAAAAGACCCTTTGCTGACCTTGATCCATAATAATGACAATATAGCTTGTAAATAATATTGTCTTTGTTATAATCTTTTAAAACTAAGTAATAGTCCTATGCCTTTGCTGTGTACTGCAAACCTTAATAGATAAGAATCACATATTGGCAAACAACTTGTAAATATATTTCTCCATTGCTGTTCAGAATGTGTGATTGATTATACTGTGTCTTAATAGCCTGGTTAAATATGAATTACATTTAACTTGTAAAAATATGTTTTTGTTCATTTTTGTGCAATGATTTCAGAACCATGGGATAGTACCAGACTATTTAAAGGTGTGTTGCTGGGTATGTACGACACAATCCTATCCAAAACTACACATTTGGTTAGTAGAGACCCTACTGAGTATTTTCCACCCCACTTTAGCTAAGACAGGTAGAACAGTTCTCTCTCTACAGCCCAATTTTCTCAACATACCAATGTCAACATTGTATTTTTTTTCATTATTGGTGTATATATATATATATATTTTTATTTTATTTATTATTATATCATATTTTTTATTTGTTTTCATAAATTACTCAATGCATTTTCTTGATTTCACAATAAAGGTGTCCAGTGAATAAAATGCATTATCTTTTGAATTAGTTATCCACATTGCAATGTTTTGAAATGCGGCCTTTTATTTTGAAGGTTTCCTCATTACCGTACGAAAATGACATCATTGTTTGTGCTGATGGCCAAAACCATTGTCCACACTAGTTCGGTTGGGTCTTCATGGTTCACTGTCTCTTTGTGTCTCAAAATTTCTCACAGTCAAGATGAGGGAAATCGTGCATATTCAAGCAGGCCAGTGCGGTAACCAGATTGGGGCCAAGGTAAGAACCTATACATTCATCATCCTAATTGTGAACTTCTATATTCGTCTAACTGTTGCAGTTTAATAGATTTTGTTTTTGTCCGGTTGGATTTGATACATCAGATTATTATATAGCGCGAGATGAGACCACTATGCTTTTTAAAAAAATTCATCACAAAAAGTGGTAGTGGCTTCATTTTTTAACTTAATAATAAAACCGTACATCCTCAGTAATACAACTACAATGGTTTGGATAAATGTATTGAATTGACCGTCTATAGTATAGTAAAGGCTTGTTTCAAATTAATCAACACAACTGAAACCTAATACAAAGAATGGGATAATCATCCTGTCACATTCACCCTATTAGGCTACCATTTTATTTGGAGACTATTAAGCCTATTGCAATATTATTTTATACAATATGCAGAGTTAATTGGGTGTGTGATTGCTACCATTTGTTAAAGTATTGTAACTCCACAATTAAAAACTATTTGATAAATGTATGTGTGTGTGTGAGCCGGTGTGTGGAATTGCGGTGTGCAATTGTCTAGGAATATCGGTTTAACAGGGTTCTCTGACTATCCGGACAGGATTTCTTTCTCACCACCGGACGTTTCTGCGTCTGCAGGTCGCATTAAAGCTGCTCTCTCATGATTGTCTGAACTCAACCTATTATTCCCGTGTCTAAGTCTGTCAAACTGCAATGGTGACTTGCCCCTTTTGCCTGCATATGTGAGAAACTTGCGTTCAATATAATGGTGACTTGCCCCTTTTGCCTCGCATATAGGAAACTTGCGTTCAAGACAATCACATCTATTCGTGTAGCCTGCTATGCGCAAGAGCCATATGACATGTTTTCCTTCATATATTGGATCGATATATCGATTCGATTTATTCCAGCAGGGTGTGTAGATGCTGACAGAGTTTTCCATTGGTGTGTGAGAGGTGGTGCAAAGGAGTATTCAGAAGAGTGGGGCGTGCATAATTTACAATGATGGAAAGGGGATAAAATACATTTCGAGAGGGCTGTCAGTTGTTTGGGCTTTACCAAATTGGAGAGACAAAATGTTAACAAAATGTTTGTTCACTTTGAGATCATATTCTTTATTTTGTAGGGAATGACTGGTTTGTGTTAGTGGTCCATTTCCCATGTACAATAAGCCTTGACATCATCAGATAGAAGTACCCCAACCCCACCCAGTCTCTCATAGGCCAATGGGTGAAACTGTTTGACAGTCTAGGCCTAAAATGGAGGACATAATGGTCCAGTCAGACCAATAAAATCCATATTCTCTGTATCAGGTTGTCATGACGACCCTAGGTCCATGGTTGTTATAGAGCCACAGAACCATACCAAGCTCATTCCTTCTTCAGACACACAGTACAGCTCATCATTATCATGATGGCAGAGGCGTTTCCCACTGCTAGCGTTGATTTGAATCATGTCCATTTAAAAAGCAGGACCGTACAGTAGCACTGCCCGCCTCATCCTAATCAATGTCTGTCCTCCCCTAACCAAATTAGGGGCGGATGGGGTGGGGGAGGGACATACAGACAGAGGAAACAGCTGATGGAACAGACGGTGAAGTCACTGGGTTCAACACCGATTTAATCTGATACTACTGGAGGAAGAGAGACAGACCGAGATGAGAAGAAAGAGCTAGAGCGAGTGATGGACAAGAAGGGGAGTGTGTAAGAAAGAGAGAGAGAGGTGCCCTATGAATAAAACATTTTCCTTTGGATTACGCCATGGCACCGTCTATTCTTTTCATTCAACTTTTCTTTAGACTGAGAAGTCCTATTGAAACAATGAATCTCTTTTTTTGTAGGGAGACTTGGCCAAGAAGGCAGCTCCAGTATACAGGTTGATGATACAATCAGGTCATACATATACATCGCATGTCTCTGAGATCAATACAATTTCACATTCAATTGAAATCCACATTGAATGTAAACTACTTCAATGGACAGTGATCCTCGCTGGTGTCCATGTAACTGTTTGTCTAGTAAAGCGTTAGTTAGAATAACATTACTGGTGGCCTGACAGAGAGGATGCTACCCCCCACTAGGGTGTCATTGAGTTGGATGGCCACTGGCCGGCTCTGACTGACAGCCCAGTTGAAGGCATAGGAGAGTGGGTGTGGCACCGTCCGCTTTCCTGGCCATTGTTCCCATTCTTTCAAAGCAATTATTCTCATTTCTCCCTGATAACCATCTATCCTATCTATGGCTGTCCCTCACTCATCCTCTTTCTCTGACTCTCTCCCTCTCTCGCTCTCTCTCAGATTAAGGTCACTTGGTCATATTGCCTGAGCCTACAGGGTTTATCAAAACACTGATTGCTACTGTATATTGAGTCCATACAGTTGAGTACCCTCAAATCTCTCTTACTGATCTGATATACAGACTGTTTATCCAGATTATCCCAAATCCTCCCTTAATGCTGCTGTTTACAGAAAATCAGCAGAGACACCGACATAAACAAATGTCTGAAACAAAAGGTCACACAGACACACAGACACACACACACAATGCATACTCCTCAAGGGCTGAACTAGACATGATTACAGATCTAGAGATGATCAGCTTTCTCAATGAACTCTGACTGCATGCAAATGGATTTAATTTTCCTGTTTGTCTAAGAACAGATCTGTGGGTCATTTGTGTTCTATCCCTCTCCTCACATGACCTTTTAAACACCTCCTCTGTTCAAATAACACTATTATAACCATCTATCTCAGTCTATGAATATTTCAATTGACCCAGGACCGACTTGGTGATTTGGAGGCCAGTCTTTTTATGGAATTATGGTAAAGACGTAATTTAACTGTACAAATATATGACCTTTTAATGTGCCATGAACACAACCAGTCATGATGTTTTCATCTGACAGCGCCCCTCTGTCTTACTATGTGTAGCCCATGTGTTTGATGCTGTCTGGCCAAAACAGAGTATGACATGCCATAATCTTTATTGCTGCAGAGCATCACATACATGGGCTACACATGCATGTCCTCTGCCTCGAAGACGATGGCAGTATTATCAGCTGCACCTGTCATTTTACTAAATAGTCTATGGGCCCAGGGATGGGTTTCTATTAAGGTAACATGGAATTGTTAGCTTAATAGTCATGGCAAGGATCATTTATCTATTTGATTTCGAATTTTAGGACCCCTGTAGGTATAAAACAAAATACAAAAATATAAATGCAACATCTAAAGTGTTGGTCCCATGTTTCATGAGCTGAAATAAAAGATCCCATAAATGTTCCATATGAACAAAAAGCTTATTTCTCTCAAATGTTGTACTCATATTTGTTTACATCCCCATTCGTGAGCATTTTTCCTTTGCCAAGATAATCCATCCACCTGACAGGTGTGGCATATCAAGAAGCGGATCACTACACAGGTGCACCTTGTGCTGGGGACAATAAAAGGCCACTCTAAAATGTGTAGTTTTGTTATACAACACAATGGCATGGATGTCTCAAGTTGAGGAAGCGTGCTATTGGCATTCTGACTGCAGAAATGTCCACCATAGCTGTTGCCAGATCATTTTCATTTCTCTACCTTAAGCCACCTCCAACATCGTTTTAGATCATTTGGCAGTACATCCAACCGACCTCACAACCGCAGACCATGTGTATGGCGTCGAGCAGTTTGCTGGTGTCATTGATGGCAGTGGGGTTATGGTATTGGCAGGCATAAACTACAGACAACGAACACAATTTTGTTTTATCGATGGCAATTTGAATGCACAAAAATACTGTCAAGAGATCCTGAATCCCATTGCGAGGCCCAATTTTCTTTTAAGGTATCTGTGACCAACAGATGCATATCTGTATTCCCAGTCATGTTAAATCCATATATTAGGGCCTAATGAATTCATTTCAGTTGACTCATTTACTCCTTTGAGCTGTAACTCAGTAAAATCAATGAAATTGTTGCATGTTGGGTTTATATTTTTGTTCAGTACATGAAACATTACATTTGGCCTTACTGCTATTAGCCCACAGACACACATTGAACAACAGATGCATACATGTAAAAAAAGTCAAACATTTAGTAAAAAGGAAGTATGTTTTGATGTATCTGTCCTCTATCTAAGTGATATAAGAAAGCTCTAAAAAAAATCTATGTGAAAAAATGCCCTGCTCATGAGGGCCCTTGATGGTGTGAGGCCTGCAGCAAATTGACCACTCTATGGTGTTACATTCAGTGCTTGATTTGGTCCGGAGCTGTCAGTACCGGAGCTGACAGTACCGGAGCTGTCCATACCGGCACTTCTAATTTTTGGGAAATTGCATTCCAGCTCCTCTACAAAAGTAAAAGTAGCCTATTGCTGTTCCAGATTCACACACCGAGGCCAAATAAATTGAGTAGGCTATTTGAGATTATGTAGATTTAAAATGCGCCAATTTGAATGCACATGATGCACTGTTCCTAGTTGTTAAATGAGGGTTTGTAAAGTCATGGAAATTAGTTTAATAATTTCATGAAGGCACACTTAAATATTATCAATCACTTCAAAATGTACATATCAGCCATTATCCGAATGACCTTTCAGTGCGTGTCTGTGTGTGCTGCGTGTGTACCAGTGCGAATGGACCGTTGCTTAAGGAGAGAGCGCGACATTTCAGAAGCAGGTATAAAAAAAAGCAACTTGGGGAGTGGAAAATTACTGCTGAGACCTTAGAAAACACTGGAACTAGTGTCTCTCCTGCAAGTTTGTAAAACTGTATATGCATGGGCTTGGTCTCATGAGTAGAAGGTATTGATGTAGGCAGTTACATCACTAGGGGTTGACTGCAAGCATATTAAACAACTTGGACTTTTTCTATTTTGCAGAACTCAGGAGAGACATCAGTTGTATGTTTAATGATTGATCTTTGACTTCTGTCTACAGCTGTATTTTGATTTAAATTGTTAGGATTTATAAGTGCACATTTTGAGTATTCCTTATTTGTTTTAAGTACATAATGGAGCCCAGAAAAGTGGAACCAACATAATAATTTAATAAAGACAAAAGTATATGGTTGTAATGTTGAAATATTTTATATCAAGCTTGCCATCCATCATTCAGTTACTGCAGGCTTTTATTCAAGCCCTGGTCTAACCACAGTGTGGCATATGAACCTAGGAAACTGATGTGCTGTCATCAATTGTGTGTCTATAGTTCTGGGAGGTGATCAGCGATGAGCACGGGATTGACCCCACAGGCACCTACCATGGAGATGGCGACCTGCAGTTGGACAGAATCAGTGTCTACTACAATGAGGCAACAGGTACCACACTCCTAAATTGCCATGATCCTGCCACATTTTAATATGAAGCATATTTAACCCAGTCTATATGGCTATGCTGGTGGAGAGTTGTTTTAGTAATGGTTTCTTGCAGTTTTCAGCTGATGTCTTTTCCCTCCTCTCCTCTGTCTCTGTCTCTCATGGAGGTGGTAAATATGTGCCCAGGGCTATCCTCGTGGACCTTGAGCCTGGCACAATGGATTCTGTGAGGTCTGGACCCTTTGGACAGATCTTCAGGCCAGACAACTTTGTGTTTGGTAGGTGGACATACAAACTGTTTGTAGGCAATGGATGGGGATTGATATAACAGAAAATGTGAAAAATATATGTTAGAACTAGGCACCCAAGAGAACCCAGTAGAATGTAATAATTTATTAGTGTGGGGGGGGGGGTGCTATTGATTATCATTACTAGATTTGTTTCATATACAATATAAGTGAAATGTATTTTCCTTCCTATTACTCCCTTCCCCCCTTCCTTCAGGCCAGAGCGGTGCTGGTAACAACTGGGCAAAGGGCCACTACACAGAGGGAGCAGAGCTGGTGGACTCTGTCTTGGATGTAGTGAGGAAGGAGTCAGAAAACTGTGACTGCCTGCAGGGTTTCCAGCTCACCCACTCCCTGGGTGGAGGCACGGGGTCGGGTATGGGCACCCTGCTCATCAGCAAGATCAGAGAGGAGTACCCTGACCGCATCATGAACACCTTCAGCGTGGTGCCCTCACCAAAAGTACTATCATGTCAGCCGTACTTGCAATTCAGACCTCTGCAACCATTTGTGCACTGAATTATCAAAGAATAAGAAACCCATAAATGTGTATTGTTCAAATGTGTTTAATATCTTGCAGTCATTTTTTTTTACTATGTACACTATCGTTCAAACGTTTGGGGTCACTTAGAAATGTCCTTGTTTTTGAAAGAAAATACATTTTTTTGTCCATTAAAATAACATCAAGTTGATCCGAAATATAGTGTAGACGTTAATGTTGTAAATGACTATTGAAGCTGGAAGCGGCTGATTTTTAAAATATTTTTTATTTTACTTAAAAAAAAAAGTGTTTTACCCCTTTTTCTCCCCAATTTCGTGGTATCCAATTGTTGTAGTAGCTACTATCTTGTCTCATCGCTACAACTCCCGTACGGGCTCGGGAGAGACGAAGGTTGAAAGTCATGCGTCCTCCGATACACAACCCCACCAAGCCGCACTGCTTCTTAACACAGTGCGCATCCAACCCGGAAGCCAGCCGCACCAATGCGCCGGAGGAAACACCGTGCACCTGGCCCACTGCGCCCAGCCCGCCACAGGAGTCGCTGGTGCGCGATGAGACAAGGACACCCTTACCGACCAAGCCCTCCCTAACCCGGGCGACGCTAGACCAATTGTGCATCACCCCACGGATCTCCCGGTCGCGGCCGGTTACGACAGAGCCTGGTCGCGAACCCAGGGACTCTGATGGCACAGCTGGCACTGCAGTACAGCGCCCTTAACCACCGCGCCAACCGGGAGGCCCCGGAAGCGGCTGATTTTTTAATGGAATATTTACATAGGCGTACAGAGGCCCATTATCAGCAACCATCACGCCTGTGTTCCAATGGCACGTTGTGTTAGCTAATCCAAGTTTATAATTTAAAAAAGCTAGTTGATCATTAGAAAACCCTTTTGCAATTATGTTAGCACAGCTAAAAACTGTTGTGCTGATTACAGAAGCAATAAAACTGGCCTTTAGACTAGTTGAGTATCTGGAGCATCAGCATTTGTGGGTTCGATTACAGGCTCAAAATGGCCAGAAACAAATAACTTTCTTCTGAAACTCGTCAGTCTATTCTTGTCCTGAGAAATGAAAGCTATTCCATGCAAGAAATTGCCAAGAAACTGAAGATCTAGTACAACACTGTGTACTACTCCCTTTACAGAACAGAGCAAACTGGCACTAACCAGAATAGAAAGAGGAGTGGGAGGAGCAAGAGGACAAGTACAGTACATTAGAGTGTTGTCGTGACGTTGTATTAGTTAATATGACGACTGTTGCTCATCAAATGATTAAAAGTTTCTAGTTGCGTGATTGCCTGAATCACGTTGGTTATCAACTCATTAACCTGGGGCACCATGGGAAAACAAGTTTTTATTGAGTTTCTATTTCCCAAATTAACTCAAAGAATATCAGAATATCGATTTTACAACAGCCGCAAATTAACCAGTTACCTCTACAATCTCGTTCTGAACGTCGTATAGTCTGTGAATCTGCATGGATCCGGGTCTCACCAATGAGTTCATACCACCCCAATCTTAGTTGAATAATTATTTACGAGAAAGCTAAAATGATGATAAAAGATACACATAGACGAAACACATTGTAGGCTATTTATTAGAACTTAGTATAACGGGCCAACACACTATGGCGCGTGTTACCCAAAATGGGGATTTCAAAGAGAGAGAGAAAAAAGAAAGTACACGAGAAATATACATTTGGGTGAATTTGTCAGCTATGCTATTCTAACCCTAGCCTTGCACCAAACTGCCACTCTTATGGGTCAGAATATAATGATGTAATTACGTGGGGAGGACCTCCGAGGATTCTCTGTGTGGACCGTTCAGGCTGCTCGATGACGCACTTTCCCGGCTCACCTTTCTGGTCGTCGTCACGATGTCAGCATCCTTTTGGCTTATGAGTCTGTTCCCTCACCCTTGCTCTGGAAGGGGTCTTCTGAGGACCGACAGCTCTGTAGCTCAGAGCCCACAGCATAGGGATGAAACCGTTTAGATACCCTGATTCGCTGGGATTGGATGAAAGGGGGGGTCCGGCTTGAATTCACCCGCTTAGACACAGCTACTCCTCCGTAGCTTGGGTAGAAAAATATTTCTTTGTCTTTAAACTTGTGTTGCGTTCTGGGTTCGTTTACTTTTTAGACCGTGGCTGCAGTTTGGGACACGTAGTTTTCTCTGGAAATTCTTTACTCACAGGTTTTATACCCTCGTGTCAGAAGTGGGCGTAACCGCCTTTAGGGCAATTCTCTGGGCATACCAAGTTATGAGGGCAAGGTCTAGATTTTACTCAAATCCAATTTTAGACAACTAACTTCACATTTCATCTTTCCCAAAACATTCTCTTTGATTTGGATATTTTCCATACAACGTACAATGTATAAACATCAAACATATACTGGGAAAACTCTTCACGTTACAATGTTTTCATAATAATGTCATCTATTAACCTTTAATAACAAAACAAAAATGACATACATTTTCATATTCCATCTATCGTCATGACCACCATTGTGGCTGACGAAAACCATTGTTCCAAAGTCCCTTTATTTCATGTTTAATGTTCTGAGGCTGGTTCTCCATAGTAACAGGACAAAGGAATTTGTCTGTGGCCTGAAATTTACCAGGGGCATGAGGGGTCATAAACCCCCCACATCTTCAGACCCCTAGATCTCTCCTCCTCTGTTGGGGTTGAGAGATAATCTGTAGGGTTGTGGTCACCTGATCAGGACAGTCATGACAGTGTCTAGTTTGAGAAACAGACAAGTCCTCAACTGGCAGCTTCATTAAATAGTATCCGCAAAACAACAGTCAACATTAACAATGTCTACACTGTATTTCTGTTCAATTTGATGTTATTTTATTGGACAAAAAATTTGATTTTCTTTCAAAAACAAGGACATTTCTAAGTGGCCCCAAACTTTTGAACCGTAGTGTATATTGAGTGTGTCTTCATTTTTTTAATGCTTCAATACAAATGTACTTGATGAGGTGGATAATATAAAGTACTTTAATCTCTCTCTCTCTTTGTTTCTTTCCAGGTATCAGACACAGTGGTGGAGCCCTACAATGCCACCCTCTCCGTTCACCAGCTTGTGGAGAACACAGATGAGACATTCTGCATCGACAACGAGGCCCTTTATGACATCTGCTTCCGCACGCTCAAACTGACCACGCCCACCTATGGTGACCTCAACCACCTGGTGTCAGCCACCATGAGCGGCGTCACCACCTGCCTGCGCTTCCCTGGCCAGCTCAACGCTGACCTTCGCAAACTGGCCGTCAACATGGTGCCCTTCCCCCGTCTGCACTTCTTCATGCCCGGCTTCGCCCCCCTCACCAGCAGGGGCAGCCAGCAGTACCGTGCCCTCACCGTGCCCGAGCTTACCCAGCAGGTGTTCGATGCAAAAAACATGATGGCAGCCTGCGACCCTCGTCACGGCCGCTACCTTACTGTGGCCGCAGTGTTCCGGGGCCAAATGTCCATGAAGGAGGTGGACGAGCAGATGCTTAATATCCAGAACAAGAACAGCAGCTACTTCGTGGAATGGATCCCCAACAATGTGAAGACCGCTGTCTGCGACATCCCACCCCGGGGTCTAAAGATGTCTGTCACCTTCATCGGCAACAGCACAGCCATCCAGGAGCTGTTCAAGCGTATCTCTGAGCAGTTCACTGCCATGTTCCGCCGCAAGGCCTTCTTGCATTGGTATACTGGAGAGGGCATGGATGAGATGGAGTTCACTGAGGCAGAGAGCAACATGAACGACCTGGTGTCTGAGTACCAGCAGTACCAGGACGCCACCGCTGAGGAAGAGGGAGAGTTCGAGGAGGAGGCTGAAGACGATGACGCTTAAAGACAGCTTTGAAGATGAAGATTGTATTCGAAAGGCCAAATGAAGCTGTGAAACCACATGGCGAAAAAAACAACCTCAAAGTAACTTAGATGCAAGAAAAAGTTAAAGGGGACCTAAAACCAATGTTGAGCGTTTAAAAATAAATCTAATGGGAAATATTATAGTAATGTAGACACACCCCTTGTGACTGCGAATAAATGAGCTAATGTTCATCTCTTGTCCTCATTTTTCCTGTACCAATAGGCATACTGTTTGACTGACAGATGTTATAAGTTATCATTCTATCCACAATGTGAAATCTGAGACAGAAAGATATGTGTTTTTTGTTGAGTACTGTGAGTGCTTTAGTCACAAAGTTTGATACACTAGGGAGGCTGTTGATGCATACCATCATCATGGGCCAGAGATGAGGAAAGTTAGTTATATCATTGGAATAACAAACTCACAGCATGTGAATGAACACATTCTTCCATTAGGAAAACATATTACAGGCCCAAATCAGCGCTATTCCCGCTATGACAAGAGTAGCATCTGGATAAGATTAAGTGCAGCAATAAGGCTTGAACTGCCTCAAAATGGAACAAAACTATGAATATTCATGAACACAATAGAATAGGCCTATATTAGTATTGGTGCAATAGCCAGAAAATGAATATTTAAGAATGGTTTGCTCTTACTCTTCCCATTCAATTGTTATAATATGAAAGGAAACAACATAAGGGAACGTTAATGAGTTGGGAAATGTGTACACCGTTTAATGTATTCAAATACTACACGTTCATAAAAGAAACAGAGAACAGACACTAGAGAGGGGAAATGGATGTGTAAACACGGATGAAAATGATACCGGATCCCAAACTATCCGAATAATAATGGCAAGATTCACTCCTATTCCTATAATAAAGTAAAATGTCATTGGATCGCTCCGAATGAGGAAAAGGCGCTTTAGTGGAGATACTACACGCCCCTTGGTCTTTACAGCGCGGTAAAAAAAAATGTCGAATTCGTATTGCATGGCCGGGTGCCCAGGGGGAGGCGGAGGTTTTAGACCATTCCATTGGTCCTTCCGTGAAATCTCGAGTCACTCGTAGCGCCAAGAAATGCCCAAGTCATTCCTTTCATGTCCAATCAAGTCCTTTATAATAATGATCGAGGTTCTTTTACCCAATCATCACAAATCAGAGCATAACTGACAGCCGTTTCGATCAATAATATTATGGTCCCACCCATCGAAGGCGGGCAGATATTCTACCGGAAATGCACATTGTTTTTCATTGTTCGAAAGGCATGCACGGTAAGTGTGCTGTTTTAAAGAAAAAGTGAATTTCCATAAACAATGTGTTCTATTAACAGTTGCACACATGATTGAGACATTGCTCCAGTATTTGTAATAAACTGGCATTTGATGATTGCTTTAGCAATTACCTTTGCTGTCCTGTATTTTATACAGACATTTCCCAGACTCCAGTCCAGAGACATGACATGAACTGGACTGTGGACTAGATTGCTAACTCGCTAACGTTAGACCATTAACGTGCCTTTGAATGATCGAATTTGTAACTAACTTTAACGTCTCGAGCTGTATTCAAAACGTTCATTCATGACCACGATTACCATTTTTTGATGTCACTGATCAAATTGCTTTATCCACTAATGTTTACAAGTTATCTGCCCACCTAGCTGGCTTGAAGGTAAAACGTGTTCTTTATGGTAATTGGTGGCCTTGTTTACTGAATAAGTGACGGATAGTCACATTTAGAAACGTTCTGCTAACTTAGCTAGTTAGCTTGCTAGCTAACTATTCTAACGTTAGCGAGCCAGTGCATCCTGATAAAACAATTTAGTTGTCAAACTAATGACTGTTTTGCTGCCATGTTTTCTGTCCCTTTGGCTGATTTTAGATTGAAGGGTGAATGGAGGCAACACAGCTGATCGATGACTCAGTATTGGAAGAGTCAGAGGAGGAGGATGATGGAGCGATGCGAGGAGAGCCACTGGCCAAACTCAGAGTGTTAAAAAATAAACACATCACAGAGACTGGTGAGTAGAGCCCAGATATGTCCCCGTCCTTTCTATAATCTTTTAACCTTTACAAATATGCCTAGACTTGTAGAACATCTCACATTGCTGGCATTTTGTAGCATGCATTGCTTTCCCTCTTACTTTGTTTAATCAACACAAGATTTGAGATATTCAGTAGGTAGTTTAGCGGTTAGAGCGTTGGGCCAGTAACTGAAATGTTGCTAGATTGAATCCCCGAGCTGGCAAGGTAAAAATCTGTCGTTCTGCTCCTGAACAAGGCAGCTGACCCACTGTTCCCCAATAGGCCGTCATTGTAAAGAAGAATTTGTTCTTAACTGACTTGCCTAGTTAAATAAAGGTTAAATAAAAAATATATATATACAAACTTGTTTGTCAAAGTATTTCATGAAATAATTATGTCAGTTTATGACATGTTTATATTTGCTGCTAAATGCAGTATTTTATTGATACCCCCCTCTCTCTCTCTCTCTCTCTCTCTCTCTCTCTCTCTCTCTCTCTCTCTCTCAGAATTGCCTCTCTACCAGGGAGAAAATGTGTTGGGTCGAAACCCAGACTCATGCTCCCTGCCCCTTGTGGCCCGCTCCGTATCCAAGCAACACACCATCATCTCCATCTCAATGTTTCGCGGCAACCGTCTTCACGGCAACGTTGCCGCCATGGAGACAGAGGCTTTAGTGTGGGACCTGGGCAGCATGAACGGGACAAGGAAGGGCCGGACCAAACTGACCCCTCACGTCCGCTACGCTCTGACCGAGGGAGAGTGTGTGGTAATAGCTGACATCCCCTGCCAGTATGTCTCTGTGGACCAGAGGGGGGGACAGGGGCACATGCAGAACCCGACAAACGCACACTCTGGAAGGGGAAAGAGGTCAGGGCCAGACAGGAAGGCCCAGCTCAGAGGAAGCCCTAGCGGCCAAGGTCTGGGACGAGAGACTGGCACACCGAAGACTGAGGGTAGAGGAGTTAATGGAGAGATTGGGGCACCATCGTTGACTGAGCTGGGTGGAAAGGGTCAAAATCTGGCCAAACCCCTGTCGTTTGAACAAACCCCCACACAGCCTGAGAGGACACTGGTGCCTGAATCTGACTCCGACGGAGAGCGAGAGGGACGGAGAGACAAACGGGGAAAGTACTTTGGTAAAATGATGTTTTTATTTCACTTGCTGTCATCTCAACACATGGTGCTCTCATCTAGCTTTGTTGCAGTGTTTTGTAAATACCTATTTCTCTCCTTTCTCTCTCTTTCGTTCTCTCTTTCTCTGTTAGTCTCTGATTCTGACTCGCACATGTCCAGTCCCACCTGTTCTACATTCCTCAGTCCTACAAACAAAGTAATTCCAGAGAGGTAAAGTTCCCATCCATCCATTCATTTACACTTCAGTAACCTGATATCATCACTGAACACTTAAGTATTGAATTATATTTTAAACTATAAATATATCATATATATTAGAATACAGTGGGTGTTTGTATTCCGTTGTTTTCAAAGTGAAGTCTTCTTTCCTTGTATGTCTAACAGTGAGGACGAGAGCCCCATCACTCCCTCCTCCTCTGCTAAAAACAGACCCAAGAAAATAGTGAGCTTCAGTGAGGAGGAGAGCGACATGGATGGACCGAGACAGCAGCCCAGGAGAAGAAGAGCACAAGAGATAGTGGACGACAGTGAAGAAGAGGAGGAGGAGGAGGAAGGCACAGAGGCACTAGGAGAGAAGGAACCTGGGAAAAGGACAAGAGGAAAGGAGGACGTGTCAGTGGTGAACCAGGTCAGTCAAGCTGAGAGAGATCGATTAACCCCCTCTGCACCAATGGTGTCTACAGAGGACACGTTTAACATGGACAGTGACACAGACGTAGAGGGAGAGGAGGAGATGGTACTGTCTGCACCTGTGAACGCTGTTAAGCCACCAGCCGCAACAGAACCTCCTATTACAGACTCTGACCCAGGCCAGATCCACATGGACAGTGATACTGATGTAGAGGAAGGGGATACTATGGACGGTGACTCTAAGTTAATGCTAACTGCTGCTGATGTGGAGAAGAAACCAGTAGATTCTGTCCCAATGGTGCAACCAACAGAGATACACCTGGACAGTGATACAGATGTGGATGATGATGATGTTGTTGTGTCAGACAGTGCTACCAATGTTACCTCCTTCGTATCCGATCCGGCTGAGAAACCAGACGATCCTGCCCCTGCAGTGCCACCCGTAGAATTCCACCCAGACACTGACACAGATGTGGAAGAGGAGGACACAGACACACATTCCAAAACAGTTCCAGAATCAGATTCTAGTGGGATCAGAACAGGGATTGCTGGTCCCCAGGAGATCCTTTTGGACAGTGATACTGATGAAGAAGACAACCCGTTTACCCCTCCGGCCAGCAGCAGAACAGCGGAGCTCCTTAATCCACCCACCAGTGTAGGACCTGCAGCTGCTGCTCCTCTGGAGATCAGGTCTGACAGCGACACAGACTTAGAGGAAGACGCTAAACAGACCATGAACCTTCCTCCTAATGTCACCACGGTAACGGAGGATGCGATGTTAGCGTCGCGACAGGCCGTGCTTCCATCACCCACAATAACAACAACAACCGGTGCTGTTACCAAGACAATCGCTCTCAGGTCTCAGGACTCTGATGCTGACACAGATGCTGAGGAGGAGAGGTTGGAGCCCAAACCCCCCCGGTGTCGGCCCCCAGCAGGGATGGTTCCGGAGTCGGACTTCAGTGAGCCCAGTGACTTCATGGTGGACAGTGATACGGAGGAGGATGGACCAGGGAAGGCAGGCCAGGGACAGACTGCATGTCGGCTCAGAGAGGGGGCAGCTGGCCCCAGGCTGCTCCCCCTTGGGGGATCCCCTGGCCCTCATCAGAAGTGCTCCACCCCTTTGGCATCGTCAGTACAGGAGGAGATGGAGACTCAGGCCTTCTTCTGTCCCTCTGACCCCTTCAGACGTAAGTCATGGATTGTATGGTTTGCATCTTAAATCACACCCTGATTCCTCTAATGTACTGCTTTTGACCAGGGTCCATAGGGCTGTACGTTTGTTTATGTGTGACTCTGTGCTGTTGTTTTTGTCGCACTGCTTTGCTTTATCTTGGCCAGGTCGCAGTTGTAAATGAGAACTTGTTCTCAACTGGCCTACCTGGTTAAATAAAGGTAAAATAATAAATATAGGGAATAGGGTGCCATTTGGGACTTAGCCATGGACTTTGACAAGAGATGATACATTTCCAGTGGAAACTGAATCTGCCGTATTCAGTTGTAACCTGTCTCTCTATCTTTCCTCCTCAGACCCAGCTCTCCCTCCTGTGCTGAGGCCTACAGCAGCATTGTCCTGCTCTGCATCAGACAGCCAGGAGGACGATGACTTTGTGGTGGCCGAGACCCAGTCATTTGTGTTGGAGGCCCAGAACCAGGGCCATCAGAGCAGCCTTCCAGTGGAACCAACCCTGGATGCTACGCAGCCCTACAGTAAGGAGCCTTCCTTGGGGGAGGACCGGGAGGAGCAGCCCAGCCGAGGCTCCTTCCAGCTGGGTCTATCAGACAGCAGCCACCTGCAGGCCAGGGACCAGGCCTCAGAGAGCACCCAGGCATTCAGCTTGCCAGATGGGGATTCTGACCTGGAGGCCACCCAGACCTATGGATCTGGAGGTGGGAGAGGGGAGTCTGGCCTGGGTCAGAGGTCTGCGGTGTTCAGGAGGAACAGGCAGGTGGACTTTGTCTTGGAGGCAACACAGGCTTATGCTGCCCAGCCTCGCAGTGACACAGAGGAGAAAGATGAGGAGGAGACGCAGCCCTTGGAGTTCCCCACCCCGTCTAATGTTGCTACGACTGAAACCGTGCCCATGTCTGCCTATGTGGAAGAGGACGGTGAGGAGGAAGATTTGGTTGGGGCCAAGCCCCTGACCCCAGTAAGGAGAGGGAGATCTGGAGGAGCGAGGGAGAGAGAGGAAGAGGAGCAGGAGACCCAGACTGGTGAGGTGCTGACCAACCAATACCTCTCCACAGCTCAAACTCTGGACATGGTCCAGGAGAGTGATGATGAGGAAGAAGCCAAACCAGACTCGCCCAGAAGAAGACGGACCCAAAAACAGACAGTAGACGAGGAAGAGACACAGACTGTTGGATCCTACCTCTCCACTGCTGAAACCCAGCCCATGTTTACTGCTGCTGCTGAGGATGATGATGATAATGAGGAGGAAGAACTCAAACCTCCATCACCCAGAAGGAGGGGAATGTCCCAGAGAGGGAGAGTAGAAGAGGAGGAGACACAACCTAGTGAGTTCCTCACCAGCTCCCACATCTCCACCACTGAAACTCAGCCTATGGGTACTTGTGACACTGAGGAAGAGGAGGAGGAGGACACCAAAGCTAAAGGACAGGCTCAGAGAGAGCGAGGGAAAGAGTTGGAGGCTGGGACAAGCGGTGTCAGCAGTAGAGATGGAAGAGGAGCTAGAGGAGGAGAGGAGGAGAACTCTGAGACTCTGAAAACGCAGATGAGAGGGAAGGGGAAAGCTGTGAACACCGCGGGAGGCGGAGGGAGGAGAGAGGTGTTGCCTGAGGAGGAAGAGAGTGAGAAAGAAGAAGAGGCGGAGGTGGTTGAGCAAGGGAGGAGGGGAAGAGGAAGAAAGAGTGTGAAACAACAGAAAGAGGGAGAAAAAGAAAGACTTGAGGAGGAAGAGGGAATAGAGAAGGAAAGACAAGAACAGGCTGAGAAGGAACGGTTGCAGAAGGAAAAGGTAGAATCAGAAAGGGTTATGAAGGAACAACAGGACAGAGAGAGCATGGTACAGGAACTTAAAGAACAAGATGAGAGATTAGAGAGGGAGAAAAGAGAAGAAACAGAGAGATTAGAGAGGGAGAAAAGAGAAGAAACAGAAAGGATGGAGAAAAGAGAAGAAACAGAAAGGAGGGAGAAAAGAGAAGAAACAGAAAGGAGGGAGAAAAGAGAAGAAACAGAAAGGATGGAGAAAAGAGAAGAAACAGAGAGATTAGAGAGGGAGAAAAGAGAAGAAACAGAAAGGATGGAGAAAAGAGAAGAAACAGAAAGGAGGGAGAAAAGAGAAGAAACAGAAAGGAGGGAGAAAAGAGAAGAAACAGAAAGGATGGAGAAAAGAGAAGAAACAGAAAGGATGGAGAGGGAGAAAAGAGAAGAAACAGAAAGGATGGAGAAAAGAGAAGAAACAGAAAGGATGGAGAGGGAGAAAAGAGAAGAAACAGAAAGGATGGAGAAAAGAGAAGAAACAGAAAGGATGGAGAAAAGAGAAGAAACAGAAAGGATGGAGAAAAGAGAAGAAACAGAAAGGATGGAGAGGGAGAAAAGAGAAGAAACAGAAAGGATGGAGAAAAGAGAAGAAACAGAAAGGATGGAGAGGGAGAAAAGAGAAGAAACAGAAAGGATGGAGAAAAGAGAAGAAACAGAAAGGATGGAGAGGGAGAAAAGAGAACAGGAGAAAAGAGAAGAAACAGAAAGGATGGAGAGGGAGAAAAGAGAAGAAACGGAAAGGATGGAGAGGGAGAAAAGAGAAGAAACAGAAAGGATGGAGAGGGAGAAAAGAGAAGAAACGGAAAGGATGGAGAGGGAGAAAAGAGAAGAAACAGAAAGGATGGAGAGGGAGAAAAGAGAAGAAACGGAAAGGATGGAGAGGGAGAGGAAAGAAATAGAAGAGAGGAACAGACTGGAGAGGGAGGAAAAAGAGAAGCAAGAACGATTGGAGGTAGAAAACAGGGAAAGGGAAGCGCTTGAGCGATCGGAGAGAGAAAGGGTGGAGAAAGAGAGGATCGAGGGAGAACAAGCAGAAAAGCAAAGATCGGAGAAAGAAAAAATGGAAAGGGAAGAGAATAGAAAACAGGAGAGAGAACTATTGAAGAAGAAAAAGGAAGAGAAGGAGAGAAACCTGAAAGAAAAACTGGAGAGGGAGAAGAAGGAAAGAGAAAAGAGGGAAGCCGAGGAGAAAGAAAAGGAGATAAAAGAACGACAGGCAAAGGAACAAGAAGAAAAACAAGCCAAGATAGACGACGAAAATGAGCTAAAAACATCCAGGAGAGGTCGCAGAGCAACAACCAGGAGAACCGTCACGGTTCCACCCACAACGGAACCACAACCTGAACTTAATATTCTGTCCAGCACACCAGAACCAGTCCCAGCTAGTATAACTAGGTCTCGCTCCAACTCTTCCAACTCTGTCAGCTCTGAGAGATCCAGCATGGGGAGCAGAGGGAGAGGGGGCAGGAAGACCACTAGCACCACAGAGCCAGCCCCGGGTCCAGACAACCCCACCCGCAACAGCACCAGGAGAAGGACGTTGGTAGGGACGGTTGTGGCTCCCCCTGCTGCTGTGGAGGTCACAGTGCAGGACATTCTCTCCAGCGAACAGTTTGTTGCCAGGAGAACCCGCTCCAACTCCCACAGCTCCACCAACCCGGAGGTCTCCACCTGTATCGTGGATAGCGTGAGCTCTCAGAGCAAAGGGAGGGGAGGAGGCAGAAGGAGGAAGACTGGAACAGAGTCTGTCTCTCCCAGTAACAGGCAGAGTGAGCAGCCTCCAGCCCACAAGCCCACGGCCAGAGGCAGGAGAAGCCAGAAGGTTGAGGATGATGGTCCACACCCTGTTATTAATGAGAAGGCTGATTCTCAGGAGGCTGGTGGTACCACTAGAGAGCAGAATAAAACTGCCAAAACCAATGAGCCAGACCCTGTAGTAGCAGATGAAGAAACCACTCCAGCCCAGGTAACCGAGGACTCCCCCACTCCTAGAGGGAATGGAAGAGGCCGGGGCCGAGCCGGCCAGAAAGACAACACACCGGAATCCACCACTACAACAGCAGGAGGGGACACTCCAAGTGAAAAGGGAGTGGGGTCTAAAACAGGTGGGAGAGGGAAAGGGAGGAAGAGGGGGCTGGAAGAGGAGGAGGAGGAGAACAGTGGGTTCAAGGTTCCCCGGAGGAAAGCTAAGGTTCAGAGGGGAGGGAGACGCAGGGCAGCAGAGGAGGAAGGAGAGAAAGAGGAGAAACCTGCATCCACTCTAGCAAAGAGGGGCAGAACCTCCACTGCACAGGTGAAAAAGATAGCAGAGGAGGAGAAGAGTATGGAGGGACAGAGTGAGAAGATGGAAGAGGAAGAGGCTGGTGCTGTGCAGAGGAAAGTCCGAGGCAGGCAGTCGACGGTTCAGATAAAGAAGAAAGAGGAACCTGTTTTGGACTCTAATTCTGTGGTAATGTTCTCTCTCTCTTTCTCTCTCTCTCTCTCCATTTGCTCCCTTCTAATAGACAAGCCCTTGAAAAGCTATGCACTCAATTTCTGTCCACACCCAGCTCCACTCTCTTCATATACTGACTCAGCCATTTCCCACTAGAGTAATGATTTCAATTAACATCATTCAGTGACTCCCAGGGCATCCATCTCTCTCTCTCTCCCTCAGCCATGGGAGTACTCTGACATCTCTGTCTGTTAGGAGTACTCTGACATCTCTGTCTGTTAGGAGTACTCTGACATCTCTGTCTGTTAGGAGTACTCTGACATCTCTGTCTGTTAGGAGTACTCTGACATCTCTGTCTGTTAGGAGTACTCTGACATCTCTCTATCCGTTAGGAGTACTCTGACATCTCTCTGTCCGTTAGGAGTACTCTGACATCTCTCTGTCCGTTAGGAGTACTCTGACATCTCCCTGTCCGTTAGGAGTACTCTGACATCTCTCTATCCGTTAGGAGTACTCTGACATCTCTCTGTCCGTTAGGAGTACTCTGACATCTCTCTGTCCGTTAGGAGTACTCTGACATCTCTCTGTCTGTTAGGAGTACTCTGACATCTCTCTATCCGTTAGGAGTACTCTGACATCTCTGTCTGTTAGGAGTACTCTGACATCTCTGTCTGTAAGGAGTACTCTGACATCTCTGTCTGTTAGGAGTACTCTGACATCTCTCTATCCGTTAGGAGTACTCTGACATCTCTCTATCCGTTAGGAGTACTCTGACATCTCTCTGTCCGTTAGGAGTACTCTGACATCTCTCTGTCCGTTAGGAGTACTCTGACATCTCTCTATCCGTTAGGAGTACTCTGACATCTCTCTATCCGTTAGGAGTACTCTGACATCTCTCTGTCCGTTAGGAGTACTCTGACATCTCTGTTTGTTAGGAGTACTCTGACATCTCTATCTGTTAGGAGTACTCTGACATCTCTCTATCTGTTAGGAGTACTCTGACATCTCTCTATCCGTTAGGAGTACTCTGACATCTCTGTCTGTAAGGAGTACTCTGACATCTCTGTCTGTTAGGAGTACTCTGACATCTCTCTATCCGTTAGGAGTACTCTGACATCTCTCTGTCCGTTAGGAGTACTCTGACATCTCTGTCTGTAAGGAGTACTCTGACATCTCTATCCGTTAGGAGTACTCTGACATCTCTCTATCCGTTAGGAGTACTCTGACATCTCTCTATCCGTTAGGAGTACTCTGACATCTCTCTATCCGTTAGGAGTACTCTGACATCTCTCTATCCGTTAGGAGTACTCTGACATCTCTCTATCCGTTAGGAGTACTCTGACATCTCTCTATCCGTTAGGAGTACTCTGACATCTCTCTATCCATTAGGAGTACTCTGACATCTCTATCCGTTAGGAGTACTCTGACATCTCTCTATCCATTAGGAGTACTCTGACATCTCTATCCGTTAGGAGTACTCTGACATCTCTCTATCCGTTAGGAGTACTCTGACATCTCTGTCTGTTAGGAGTACTCTGACATCTCTCTATCCGTTAGGAGTACTCTGACATCTCTCTATCCATTAGGAGTACTCTGACATCTCTATCCGTTAGGAGTACTCTGACATCTCTCTATCCATTAGGAGTACTCTGACATCTCTATCCGTTAGGAGTACTCTGACATCTCTCTATCCGTTAGGAGTACTCTGACATCTCTGTCTGTTAGGAGTACTCTGACATCTCTCTATCCGTTAGGAGTACTCTGACATCTCTCTATCCGTTAGGATTACTCTGACATCTCTCTGTCCGTTAGGAGTACTCTGACATCTCTCTGTCCGTTAGGAGTACTCTGACATCTCTCTGTCCGTTAGGAGTACTCTGACATCTCTCTGTCCGTTAGGAGTACTCTGACATCTCTCTATCCGTTAGGAGTACTCTGACATCTCTCTATCCGTTAGGAGTACTCTGACATCTCTCTATCCGTTAGGAGTACTCTGACATCTCTCTATCCGTTAGGAGTACTCTGACATCTCTGTCTGTTAGGAGTACTCTGACATCTCTCTGTCTGTTAGGAGTACTCTGACATCTCTCTATCCGTTAGGAGTACTCTGACATCTCTCTGTCTGTTAGGAGTACTCTGACATCTCTCTGTCCGTTAGGAGTACTCTGACATCTCTCTGTCTGTTAGGAGTACTCTGACATCTCTGTCCGTTAGGAGTACTCTGACATCTCTCTGTCCGTTAGGAGTACTCCGACATCTCTCTGTCCGTTAGGAGTACTCTGACATCTCTGTCTGTTAGGAGTACTCTGACATCTCTCTATCCGTTAGGAGTACTCTGACATCTCTGTCTGTTAGGAGTACTCTGACATCTCTGTCTGTTAGGAGTACTCTGACATCTCTCTATCTGTTAGGAGTACTCTGACATCTCTCTATCCGTTAGGAACACTCTGACATCTCTCTGTCCGTTAGGAGTACTCTGACATCTCTCTATCCGTTAGGAGTACTCTGACATCTCTGTCTGTAAGGAGTACTCTGACATCTCTGTCTGTTAGGAGTACTCTGACATCTCTCTATCTGTTAGGAGTACTCTGACATCTCTCTATCCGTTAGGAACACTCTGACATCTCTCTGTCCGTTAGGAGTACTCTGACATCTCTCTATCCGTTAGGAGTACTCTGACATCTCTGTCCGTTAGGAGTACTCTGACATCTCTGTCTGTTAGGAGTACTCTGACATCTCTCTATCCGTTAGGAGTACTCTGACATCTCTCTATCCGTTAGGAGTACTCTGACATCTCTCTATCCGTTAGGAGTACTCTGACATCTCTCTGTCTGTTAGGAGTACTCTGACATCTCTGTTTGTTAGGAGTACTCTGACATCTCTCTATCCGTTAGGAGTACTCTGACATCTCTGTTTGTTAGGAGTACTCTGACATCTCTCTATCCGTTAGGAGTACTCTGACATCTCTCTATCCGTTAGGAGTACTCTGACATCTCTGTTTGTTAGGAGTACTCTGACATCTCTCTATCCGTTAGGAGTACTCTGACATCTCTCTATCCGTTAGGAGTACTCTGACATCTCTCTATCCGTTAGGAGTACTCTGACATCTCTGTTTGTTAGGAGTACTCTGACATCTCTCTATCCGTTAGGAGTACTCTGACATCTCTCTATCCGTTAGGAGTACTCTGACATCTCTCTATCCGTTAGGAGTACTCTGACATCTCTGTTTGTTAGGAGTACTCTGACATCTCTCTCTATCCGTTAGGAGTACTCTGACATCTCTCTATCCGTTAGGAGTACTCTGACATCTCTCTATCCGTTAGGAGTACTCTGACATCTCTCTGTCTGTTAGGAGTACTCTGACATCTCTGTCTGTTAGGAGTACTCTGACATCTCTGTCTGTTAGGAGTACTCTGACATCTCTGTCTGTTAGGAGTACTCTGACATCTCTCTGTCCGTTAGGAGTACTCTGACATCTCTGTCTGTTAGGAGTACTCTGACATCTCTCTATCCGTTAGGAGTACTCTGACATCTCTGTCTGTTAGGAGTACTCTGACATCTCTCTGTCCGTTAGGAGTACTCTGACATCTCTGTCTGTTAGGAGTACTCTGACATCTCTCTGTCCGTTAGGAGTACTCTGACATCTCTCTGTCCGTTAGGAGTACACTGACATCTCTCTGTCCGTTAGGAGTACTCTGACATCTCTCTGTCTGTTAGGAGTACTCTGACATCTCTCTGTCTGTTAGGAGTACTCTGACATCTCTGTCCGTTAGGAGTACTCTGACATCTCTGTCCGTTAGGAGTACTCTGACATCTCTGTCTGTTAGGAGTACTCTGACATCTTTGCATAACAGCCCTAGTAATGAATTAAGTGGTTCAATGTGCGTAACTGTCAGTTTTGTATACACCCTGTATTACTGACTAATGATACTGTCTCTCTCTCTTTCTTCCTCTCTTCCTCCTCTCTTCTCTCCTCCCGCTCACTCTCTTCCTCCTCTCTCTCTTCTTCCACCCCCTACTCCTCTGCTTCAGGTGCCCCAGACCCCTACAGGTAAGGGTAGAGGTAAACGTAGGGCCCCTGTGGAATCATCACCACTAGCCAGGACCCCTCGCTCCTCCTCTGCCTCACCCCTGTCCTCCCTCTCCTCCCCTGGGACACTGGGCCCAGCGAGGGCCGCCACGCAATCCTACAGGGTAAGCTAATGGACATATCTGTGCGTGTTTAGTTTGTGTGTTTAGTGTCTGTGTCTGTGTGTGTGTTTAGTGTCTGTGTCTGTGTGTGTGTTTTGTGTCTGTGTGTTCGAGCATAAATCTCTGATGCACAGTTGTGTATGTGGGTTTTGAAAGCCCTCCCTTCCTCTGCCTCATCCCTCTCTCCCTCCTTCTGTCCTTCTCTCTTTGACCCCCCCCCCCCCCCCTCTCAGGTGTTGTTTACAGGAGTGGTGGATGAGGAGGGGGGAGAGGTGGTGTCTTGTCTGGGGGGCAGCCTGGCGAAGGGCGTGGCTGACATGACCCACCTGGTGACTGACCGGGTCCGACGCACCGTCAAGTTCCTGTGTGCTGTGGCCCGCGGCGTGCCCGTCGTCACCACCGATTGGCTGGATAAGGTTAGTCCCCACCCCCACCACCAGGAAGTGAAGATGGACCTGAAGATTGTAAAAATAGAATCCACATCACTGTTATGTGTAATGGGATGGTTGGAGTTCTTTCTGGAAGTGCTTTTGTACAATTGGGGACAATTTTGTACAAGAACTTCTGAGACATTTTTCTCTTAGTCATTACACGATCTGATCATGGTTGGAGTCAGAGCCTTGTTTTAGCCTCAAACCCTTCCCCTCTTTCTCTGCACTCTCCCCCCCCCCAGTGTGGTAAGGTGGGTCGTTTCCTACCTACTGACAGGTACCTGGTGAAGGATAGGGAGCAGGAGATCAAGTTCAGCTTCTGTCTGGAGGAATCACTGAGGACCGCCAGCACCCAACCTCTACTACAGGTACACACACTCTCCTCTCCTCCATCCATCCATTTGCCCAATTCATCCCTTTATGTTTGTGTGTTAATGTCCCAACTCTGTGTGTGTGTGTGTGTGTGTGTGTGTGTGTGTGTGTGTGTGTGTGTGTGTGTGTGTGTGTGTGTGTGTGTGTGTGTGTGTGTGTGTGTGTGTGTGTGTGTGTGTGTGCGTGTGCGAGTGCATGTATCTTTGTGTCTCCCATCTATGTTTATTCAAATAGGCAATGCGCACACACCCCCCCTAGGAGAGCGCAGGCACTAGGCAAATAATGACTCATAGGAACCCAGGTATTGTTCTGCATACATACATTCTCCTGAGTCATTTAGATGGGTTTGTCACTGTGTGAACAATCCACACTTCCCGATGGCCTCCTTTTATCTACGACTACACACCATAGACTGTTGAAAAGACCAGACACACTAAAGCCGTGTCCTGAGATGATGGGTTTCTGTATAATCAAAAGTTATTTGTCACATGCTTCCTGAACAACAGGTGTGGACTACTGAAATGTTTACTTACGGACCCAACAAAGCAGAGGGAAAGAAAATAGGTAAACATGTAATAATAAAAGTAATAATAGATACATAATGAGTAATAATAACTTGGCTGTATACAAGGACTACCATTCCCTAGTTGATGTGCAGGGGTACGAGGTAAGAGGTAGATATATACATACAGTCCATTCAGAGAGTATTCAGTCCATGACGTATTCCACATTTTGGTATGTTAAAGCCTTATTCTAAAATAATGTTTTTTAAATGATCATTTCAGTCTACACACAATACCCTATAGTGACAAAACAGGTTTTTAGATTTTTTTGCAAATGTATTAAAAATCAAATAAAAACAGACCTTATCACAGGCAAGCTGCACTAACTATTAATGTTGTGGTTGTGTTTAATGGGCAGCTCTCCCATTAACTCAGTTCTGACTGAACGGCAAGCAGGCTATTATCTATTATCTTATTCTTTCCTTTTTCCTTCCTGTTTATCAAACTGTCTTCTTTGCCTTAGTGAACGCACTGATTTGTACATTTAAAGGGGAAAATGAAACTCCAAATAAGAGCATGCCCTCTCCTCTCTCAGGGTTATGAGGTCCATGTGACCAGGTCAGTGTTGCCAGAGCCAGCCCAGATGAAGGACATCATCGTCTGTAGCGGAGCTCGCTTCCTCTCCACAATGCCCTCCACTCGGAAGGCCCAGGCCCGGACCCTAGTGATATCGTGTGGAGAGGACTGGTCTCTCTGTGCTCCTGCACTCTCTGCTTCTCTCCCCGTCCTCAGTGCTGAGTTCCTGCTAACTGGTATATTACAGCAGAGAGTGGACCTGGTAACCCATGTCCTCTCAGCCCCCAAACCCAGGGCCCAGCCAGGAGCCAAGGGCCAGGCCAGGGGGAGGAAGAGAATGTAACAAAGACCAAACTCCCCTGGGTGGTATTCATTAGTGCATACTGTAGCAAAACCATATGCAACACAAAACAAACACTAGTTTTTCTTATTGGACAAGTGCAGGTAATCCCTCCCTGTTTTAGTCTGTTTTCTACCGTTAGGTTAATATGACCCTGTCTACAGGGCCAGGGAGAAGGCATTACAGTTCCAGAGAAGACCACAGACGTGTGGGTGTGTGTGATGGTGTGTGTGATGGTGTGTGTGTGTGATAGCATGCAGCACCCACCTCCATCTGTATAGAGAACAGTAGCAGGACCAGGCCTCAGAGGAGTGGTAACTACAGTACTACCACCCTGGAGGGGCTGGAGACCATTAGACACCTGAGAGAGGGGAGGATTCGGATGTACAAGAGACAGTGGCAGCATCCCAAATGGGACCCTATTGCTTACTTTTGACAAAGAGCCCTGCACTATGTAGGGAATAGAGTGCTATTTGGGACACAGACGTAAAAGGCTGTTGAGAGGAGACTTCCACCTGTATGACCAACTAGACTAGATAGTTGAGAATGTATTCACTCTGATAAGAAGACAAACAAACCCAAGAGATGGACATCTATTCCTATGTTTATGAGGGTAGAGAGAAAATACATGCAGAGAAATGCTCTGAATATATTTGTGTTCATAAAAAATGATATAAATATGAGTTAACATAGAGGAGTCTGAGTAATGGATGAGATCATTTACTGCCTATCCCGGTCATTTATTTCATGTCTCTTCCTCTTTTCCTGTCTTCCTCCCTCTCCTGATCCTTTATCTATACTGATTAAAAGCCATCCTCTCGCCTTTTGTATAAAGATAACAAATATATATGTTAGTGCCTATTTTACGAGGATAGTGTTGAATATACCAGGTATCTGTCTTCACCAGCTGTGATTGCAGAAGGGACATGTCTTCAATCTTAGAAAAAGGACCGAACTGATTGTCTTAATGCTGCTCGTCCATCTACATCTTTGTATGTCTATGTGTCTTTATTTACCGACCAATAAACCTTTTGTACTGAACCTCTGAGTGATTTGTTAAATTGTGTTTGTATTTTTGGGGGGGTGGGAATTTCTTATGCCATATGTTTAGATGTAGCCAAAATATTATAAAACATGCCATTTCATGAAGTGTTTTTAGGCCAATTATTGGCAGTCAATGGACGAGTGTTTACTGTGTTCTGACACTTCATTTAGGCATAGTCTGGGCTTTGGGATGTTTTAATACATAATAGATATACTCGATTGAGGTTGAACTAAATCCCTCGACACAGCCTTCACTTCTACCTCTCAGCTGAGTAGCCTATACACAATGCAGCTATTATAACGTTTTGTTAAACGAAGATCAATTCCTTCAGTTAAAAAGACAAAACAACCAGCAATCGCATCCGGTGTTTACCGAGAATGGTCGAGCGGCTCCGACCGAGAGCAAAAACCGACATATTCTGAGCATCTTCAAATGTTCAGCCCCAGTCGTCAAGTGCTGCTCTTGGGGGGCGAGGTTGAGAGGGAGGGTGACGCCAAGAAGCGAGAGAAATACATGCATCAATAGGTTAGGCAACATATTTCTCCTCCTGCAATCCCGTTATAACGTTGCCTACTCTGTCAATACGGAGGAGATAGTGTGAATTTAAAGGTGAGTGAGCTAAGGGGATAATTATTTCTTACGTGTGGTGGATGTGATGAGATGCTTCAAATAAATTCGCCGCCTGGTGCGTGACGGGTTAAATTCTGCAGTTTTTGGTGAGATGCTCGTGAGGGTGTCTGTTGGCTTTCCTGCATATTGAGATGTTAGGTTATAGACGATTATTATCCGATAAGAGCTTTATTTGATGAAAACAGGGCGTGCTTGTTCCGGTGAAGATGAAAGGTGAGACAATTGTGATTAGGTTTCACGTTTATTGGGAGGAACGATAAAAAGACTATGCGCTTCATCGGGATGGTGGTATGATGGGACACGCATTCAATAATGCATTACCATGCTAATTTCCCAGTATGCTCTACAGAATGCCACACAAGGTGTGCAATCATTAGGCTACACAGGTTGGATAGGCTCGTGCCGGTCCAATGCCTGTCCCTATTTATGACCATTTAGATTAGGCCTATAGCCTAATGTAAGACATTGCTTCATAATTTGAGCCATAGCCTATGATAAGAAAAAATCTCTGAAACAATGTCGCCTAACAGGGATATGCAATAGGCTATGTTATTTGAAAAATCCTTGAATATTCCCATCGTGGAATGCAATATGTCGCCTTAATTCGCAGGACCTGTTAATTCATGTAGAGATGAATTGTATGACTCAGTTTGGTCCTGGAAGATTATTCATGCATAATCCACATCTAACCAATGTAAATGAGTGGTCTACGGATCCTGTCTCTAATCAGTATATCTTAATATGAAGGACTATTTAATATGATTAAATGGTTTAGCCTATACTGAGTCCTTTATTTTTAATGCATCCATCCATTACAAATTGAACGATGTGCTCCTGCAGCCTGTACCGGCGCGCTGCTGACTCCGGTGCTGTGCAGTGTCGCCCCCGCCGTTTATATGTTGATGACATATGGTGGCCTGAGTCTGCGCTGCCTGCATGTTACATTTGCCAACAGTTCAGGTACATGTCAGTATAGTACAGTACAGTGTGCGCTGCTGGTCGGCCTGTATCTCACCGCTATTCAAGCCTTTTTATCCTCGAGGTTTATCTGTTGGGATTTTATGAACACGTGTTTGTCTTGTACAAAGAGGCTTTAATTAAAAGATGTGGGAATATTCCCATGTCTTGTTACTGTTGGTTGGCCATTCTTTTAATATGTCCTGGTTAAGATAGAAACACCTTACACACCTATTTGTTTTTTCTAATTTGGCACATATATATTTTTATTGAAAGACTGTAAACTGGAAGTGATGCTGATTGGTGTATTGCTAGTGCCTGTAAGGGCCTATTTTCAACTGTCACAACTAGGAAATGATGAAGCTACATCTCATCTGTGAGTTCTCTTTCTATGTCCTCACTTGAAAGACAATGATGAGTTGAGGATAAGGACATTTACTGTAGCACCCCCCCCCCCATGACCTCTGATCTGACAAGATCTGACAGGTGAATGCAATATGGTGGAAACCTGTCCACTCCTTTCATATATAAGAGAGAGAGAGAGAGAGACTGACGGAGAGAGAAACTGAGAGATAGAGAAATACAGAGAGAGAGAGACAGAGAGCGATCGAGAGAAAGAGAGGGGGAGAAAGAGAAATAGAGTGAGATAGAGACATGGACCTAGACAGAGAGAAAGATAGAGATCATATTTTTTAGAGTACTTAAAGAAGGGAAGGCAGTGGATAAATGAAGAGTCAGTCTATGTCTGTGTGGTATGAGACCTCATCCATCATCCATTTTGATTTACACAACACTTCCAGGCAGGCAGCCCAGGGCTGCATCTCTACAGTCTAAAGTGGCTTCTTCCCCTTGTCGCCTTTCTTTAATCTGTCTCCTTGCCGCAGGATGGATAAAAGCAATATGGTTGATGGGTATTTTTGGGAATCTGCTTTCACCTATCAAGTAGTTTTACACTCATCAGAGCAGATGAAGGAAAGGAGACAAGGAGGGGAACTTAGGACTATTGAGATGCACCCATTGTCATTTTAACTAACCAGAAACCCATGACCTCCAGTAAACCACCTAAAGTAAACATTCAGCCTGTGTACTGTTCTGTTTGCGCAGTGATACCTTTTGCTTTTCTGACACTTCATGATTTAACATTGTATTTTCTGATGAGGGAGGAGAGAAAGAGGGAGAGAGGAAGTGAATATTAGTCATGTGCGTTTGTGCCTACGGGATTTATGGACAAGTGTGTGTGTTGTATTGTATATAAATATATAATAATAAATATATGCCATTTAGCAGACGCTTTTATCCAAAGCGACTTACAGTCATGTGTGCATACATTCTACGTATGGGTGGTCCCGGGGATCGAACCCACTACCCTGGCGTTACAAGCGCCATGCTCTACCAACTGAGCTACAGAAGGACATAATGTGTGTGTGTTTGGGGTGTGCATTTCCTTGCAGCCTGACTGGATGCTTAGCCTTCACTACAATGACAGAAGAATTAGGGGATAGATTCACCGATCGCTGGGGTTATGTAAGCCAAGGAGAATGAAGGAGACGATGTGAAGGAATGAAGGACAGACAGAGACATCTTTGTGGGGTTCATGCATCTGCAGCCATTGAAGGCTTTTCCGCCTCTTTAAAGGAGCTCAACAAAGGCCTGTCTATACCTCCTCCTCTCTCCCTTCTCAGTGACCAGAGACTCAGAGTAAATGGCACCCTATTCCCTATATGGTGCCTAACTTTTGATCAGAGCTGTATGGACCCTGGTCAAAAGTAGTGGACTACATAGTGAATAGGGTGCCATTTGGGACAAATCCCACATTGCAGATGAAGACAGACACAGTCTTTGAGTTCAGAGTGGGATGCTGCTGGAGCTGAGATTATATAAGATAAGAAGGAGGAGAGGGTGAAAGGGGGCATGAGAGGAGAAAGAGAGAGAGAGGAAGATAAAGAGAGGGAGGGAGAGAAGGGGAGAAAAGTAGAAAGAGAGGGAAGGACAGGGGAGGCATAGCAGAAATAGAATGGGAAATAAAGAGAGAGAAGAGAGTGGCATGAGGCAGAACAGGAAATAGAATGAGAAATAAAGAGAGAGAAGAGAGGGATAGAGAGAGTGGCATGAGGCAGAACAGGAAATAGAATGAGAAATAAAGAGAGAGACGAGAGGGATAGAGAGAGTGGCATGAGGCAGAACAGGAAATAGAATGAGAAATAAAGAGAGAGAAGAGAGGGATAGAGAGAGAGTGGCATGAGGCAGAACAGGAAGTAGAATGAGAAATAAAGAGAGAGACGAGAGGGATAGAGAGAGTGGCATGAGGCAGAACAGGAAATAGAATGAGAAATAAAGAGAGAGATGAGAGGGATAGAGAGAGAGTGGCATGAGGCAGAACAGGAAATAGAATGAGAAATAAAGAGAGAGACGAGAGGGATAGAGAGAGAGTGGCATGAGGCAGAACAGGAAGTAGAATGAGAAATAAAGAGAGAGACGAGAGGGATAGAGAGAGTGGCATGAGGCAGAACAGGAAGTAGAATGAGAAATAAAGAGAGAGACGAGAGGGATAGAGAGAGAGTTGCATGAGGCAGAACAGGAAATAGAATGAGAAATAAAGAGAGAGACGAGAGGGATAGAGAGAGAGTGGCATGAGGCAGAACAGGAAATAGAATGAGGAATAAAGAGAGAGAAGAGAGGGATAGAGAGAGTGGCATGAGGCAGAACAGGAAATAGAATGAGAAATAAAGAGAGAGACGAGAGGGATAGAGAGAGTGGCATGAGGCAGAACAGGAAATAGAATGAGAAATAAAGAGAGAGAAGAGAGGGATAGAGAGAGTGGCATGAGGCAGAACAGGAAATAGAATGAGAAATAAAGAGAGAGAAGAGAGGGATAGAGAGAGTGGCATGAGGCAGAACAGGAAATAGAATGAGAAATAAAGAGAGAGAAGAGAGGGATAGAGAGAGAGTGGCATGAGGCAGAACAGGAAATAGAATGAGGAATAAAGAGAGAGACGAGAGGGATAGAGAGAGAGTGGCATGAGGCAGAACAGGAAATAGAATGAGAAAAGATAGAAGGACAGAAAGCAGGAGAGGAGAGAAAGTAACAGCTGAGTCAGACAGAAAAAAAGAGAGAAAGGGACAAATTGGAAGATCGATGAGAAGATGATGCAGGGAAGGAAAGAGGATAAGAGATGTGGGAAGAAACAGAGAGAAAGAGGGAGGCAGGAAAATAAAATAAAGAGGGTGGCTGTAAAAAGTGATTTAAATACATGACAGATAGAGAGGGACTGAGGAAGGAAGAGAGAGTGACAGATAGAGCAGTCTAGGTGAATAGGTGACAGAAAGAGAGAGAGATACAGAAAGAGGAAGTGAGGAAAAGAGGGAGGGAGGGAGTGAAGGATAGCAGATGGTCAAGTCCGGCAGCCCATGGTTAAAAGCCCACAGGAGAGGAGGCATGTTTTTGTGTGTGTGTGTGTGTGTGTGTGTGTGTGTGTGTGTGTGTGTGTGTGTCACTGTAAACCCAGTGAGGCGAGCACCAGGGTGTTGTTTCCTTTACAGAAAAACATGTCAAATTTGTCCTAAAACCACGTCTGACTCGCATGTCTGCGTTTTGATTAGTCAACATGTAAAAAATGTATGTGAAATGTCACAGGTGTTTGAAAACTACATGTTTGACTCATGTGAATGTTTTTATTTTACATGTGACACCTTTCATGTGATTCCTAAACCACGTGTTTTATCACACGTTCCTTTCACGTGATTCCTTTATACCTGTGTTCACACGTGTCCATAAACCACGTGTTCACACGTGATTCCATTTAACCTGTGTTCACGTGTTTTTTATCACATGTTCCCATAAACCACGTGTTTTATCACATGTTCCTTTCATTGATTCCTAAACCACGTGTTTTATCACATGTTCCTTTCACGTGATTCCTTTATACCTGTGTTCACACGTGTCCATAAACCACGTGTTTTATCACATGTTCCTTTCACGTGATTCCTTTATACCTGTGTTCACACGTGTCCATAAACCACGTGTTTTATCACATGTTCCTTTCATGTGATTCCTAAACCATGTGTTTTATCACATGTTCCTTTCACGTGATTCCTTTATACCTGTGTTCACACGTGTCCATAAACCACGTGTTTTATCACATGTTCCTTTCATGTGATTCCTAAACCACATTTCCTTTCACGTGATTCCTTTATACCTGTGTTCATACGTGTCC